>NC_038044.1:38075325-38200325 GCF_002211085.1 Panicum hallii
GCGCGCACGAGCACGCCCTGTTCCTCGCGTGCCGCGCCGCCGCTGCTGCCGCACACCGCCGCCGTCTGGACACACACTGCACACCGCGTCACGACACGGACGAACGGACAAGTCGCCATTAATGGCGCCCGCGGAGCCGCCGGCCGAGACCCCTCCACCGCCCTTCCCCGGCCTATAAATAGCCTTCCCCGCACTCAGCACCCCACCATCGCCATCACCACCAGCTCCCTTCCCCAAGCTTCCACCGCCGCCCCGCCGAGCCGCACGGCCGCCGCCGCCTGCCCACGCCGGCCCGCCGCCTCGCGCAGCCCCGCCCGAGGTGAACCCCAAAAAGGGACCCCTCTTCCCTCCCCCTTTTCCCCCACACGCCCGAGCCGATTAGGCCCTAGGGCCGCCGGATTTGGGGCCGCCGAGCCCCCCCATCCTCCTCTGTTTCACGTGGTGAGGGGAGGAAGAAGAAGGGCAGTTTTGCCCAAAACCCCCCCCCTTCTCCTCTATCTGGTTAAAAACCTCCACCCTTTGACACCTTTGCGAAAAGAACCTATTCCTTTTTGCTATTTCCAAAACTAGACCCCCCCATGATATAAATTTAATTTCAAGTAGATCCCTCGCACTTTATGTTATGCCTCTTATATTTCCAAGATTTACAAAAAGGCCCTTCTGTTTCTAGAAAGTTTACGAGCAAGCCCCTGGACCCCTGTTTAAGCCCTGAAACCACCTTTAGCGCGTCATTTTATGTGCGAAACGACCTCCGATTGACCCGAAACTTTACCACGCCCTTTCTAGTATAGTTTTAGCCATGCCATTAAGAAACCACCCAGAGATATTGCCCCTAACTCCGTAACTAAATTATTTCCGATTCAAGCCTATCGGTGAAAGTTTTTAGTTCTTTCGCTTGATTGTGTGTCTGTTTGTTTGCGTCGTAGGACACGGAGTGAACGACGAGGTTCCCGGCCGCGACCAAGCAACTGAGGACCAGTACTGCGACCCCGAACCCGAAGGACAGTGCTCCGATCAGGACTTCCCGCAAGGGTTTGACGATGGCAAGTTCAATTCCGCCCTTTGATGCATGTTTCTGTCCTAGTTTTTATAAACACAACCCAGTGGCCTGTTTTATAAAATTGCATAGATTTGCGTGCTGGAAACCTGGTAGGATAGCCATCCTTGTTTGAGATACCATACTTTGACCGCCTGATTTATAAAGAAAATGCGTGCGTGTGGGAAGGGATAAAATGTGATTTTGAAAAGCGAGTCAGACGGGATGGATGGCATTCCTGTGTGGATTGCCGCTGGTGTGCTCGTACCTGTGTGTAGGGCAAGGGAGGGAGATGTCGTCCTGTCACCCCTAAGGACGAGTTGTTGTGACATCTCACCTAGCTTCCTGTCGTGCAAGCCACTTGACCGTTGTATGGGCAACGGCTTGGCCTAACCCCACTAGTTAGTCTGATAGCCATCAGAGAGCTGGGAGCAACGGGTGGTCAAGGAGATGGGATAAGCTCTATGTGACTTATGCCCCGGTTAAACCTCGGTGTTAGGTCGAATGACCCCTTGATAGATCCCGTGGTGGCTAGTCAAGTCTAACTACGGTGGGTAAGGGCTTCGATGGGATCTGCACCGGCACTAAGGTGTTCGTGCTGTGGTACCCCACCTGTGGGTAAAGTTGCACACCTCTGCAGAGTTAGAATCTATTCGAATAGCCGTGCCCACGGTACTGGGCAAGTTACGGTGTGGTCACATAACTAGTGTTTCTCTCTGGGAAATGGTTGAACTGGTGTGAGTTGTTTAAAAAGTATCCGGCAATGGTGCTGTGTGCTACGACGGACGGGGAGTCCGTAGCGGCTTGAAACTTGGATCCGTGAGGATCGACATCGTGTGTTCTTAGACACTTGAAAATTTGTTTTGAAAAATGCTTTTAAAACGAACCCTTGCATATAATTGTGTTTCCGCAAAAGAATCGTAACTTTATCCTTGAACTATCCTGTGCATCTAATTCTGTTATAACCCCCCCCCCCCCCGTGGGTGTGATTGGACTTGCTGAGTACGTTTGTATCACCCCGCTCTTACTCTACAGTGGAGGACCCCGACTACATCCCCGAGAACGACGAGTAGGGTCCCGTCCTGCACCCAGTCTTGCCTGTGGGTGAGGTCACCGTTGGAGCTCCGCATGGCGCAAGACTCTGATGATCCCTTGTTCGCAGTTAGTGTAGTAATATGGGTTTTTGTTGTAATCCTCGCGATAGTGGCGCTTCACTGCCCATTACCGCGAAGAGTTGTACGGTGATGTATCATCTGATGTAATAAAAGTGTTATCAGCCTCCTGGGACTGATAAGTAACACTTTTAAGTCTTCCCTGATGGGGGGGGACGCTTCAGGTGGTATCAGAGCCGTAGGCTGGCCGTAGGACGTAACCTAGGAGCGAGACCCCTTTTCGGACCCCAGAACTTATCCTGGGTTAGATATTTTTCTGCACAAGCACTCACCACTGGTCTTTGCCTTGTTCCAGATGGCTGGCAATGGATGGGTTAGTGGAATCTGCCACGCAGAGCCCGGCCTCCCCAAGTTACTATTGCTCAGCCTGGAACGCGTCGGGGTTATGGAACCACCGGAGTATGCCTACCGTGAGTACATCGCCGGAGGCACCCTTCGGTGCGACATAATGGTTTTTGTGGAGAAAAGCACCCGCTACCCGGATGTGGACCCTTGGTTCATCTCCACCACTGGTTTCCGCTTCCCCGACTCCTATCGAAAGGCCGCTCGTAAAGCTTTGCGGCGACTGCGTGTGCTCTACAGGCACCACCTTCAGCGGACCCCTATGGGATTTTTCCCGCCCGCTGAGGGAAGAGGGCGCACTTGGATTGCCCGAATGAGGGACTTGGACGAGAAGAAGAAGACCTGGAAGACACGGTCTCCCACCTGTCCATCTACCTCACTGGCTTGGATGCACTCTGCCGCGAACAGTCGGCACAACTAAAGAAGCTAATCCAGGGGATTGAAAAGATAACCCAGGAGCTAGAGGAACAACGGACAAGAGCTGCAACCGCCGAGTATTCCTTGGCCGCCCTCCAAGCCCAGAGGCAAGAATACGAGACCCGCAACGGAATAGGTGGATGGATCGAAGAAGAAGAAGAAGAACCCATGGAAACCCATTGGGACAAGGGTACTCAGACCGAAAACGAGATGGATCGGTTCCTTCCAATAAAGAAGCGCTCTATCAGGACCGAGGAAGAATCTCCATGATAGGATTAGCACCCCTAGCAAAAACCCTACCCGAATGACCACGTATCCATGAAAGTTGTACCACCCTTGTTGTAATAATAAATATCATCTACTCCCGTTGCACCTATACCAGATTGTTCACCCTGTTTCTGTTTCAGATGGCTGAGGAAGGATGGACCCAGGGCGATTGCCAAGCTGCACCTGGATTCCCCAGCCTCTTGATCAACACCCTGGAGGACCTTGGCGTTACGGAGCGCCCAAGGTACTACAGCCGAGAGTACGAGCACCATGGTACCCTCCGCTGCAGGGTGATCCTGGTCATCGCCAGGAGCAACCGCTACCCCGACATCCAGCCCTGGCGGGCGACCGCCACAGGGTTTAGACACCAAGACACCTACCCCTTGGCCGTCAGGAAAGCGCTCCATTATTTGTGCCGGATTTTTGAAGAACACCTCGCCCCTACACCAGCGAAGTTCTTCCCGCCGGCCATCAGAACCCCAGTCTGGGAAGCCCGCATGAGAAACTTGGAGCGACGACGCCACGAAGAAGGCCCCCTGTACCAAGTGGCTACTTACCTAGCCGCCCTGGACCAACTCTTTGACGAGCAAGCCAACCTTCTGAGGGAGCAGACTCACCGAGCCGAGCAAGCAGAGCTCGCGGTGAGGATACAGCAGATCCGAGCCGCCCATGCCGAGGCGAGAGCCGCGGCCGCGGTCAGTAGCGAAGCGGTCGCCCAAGAGAGCCTCAGGCAGGCCCGAGACCGGCGTATGCAAGATTGGACCCAAAGTGGAACACCAGTCCCGCGATAGGGGAAGACCACGTTCTACTCGGGACACCCGTCATAGGGTGGGGATCACTCTTCGGGAGCGCACGAACCCCACCCGAGAACCCTGAAAGCTCTGCTGCCGCCGACGAAGGGGATGCTGCAATGCAGCCCCTGACCGATGGGAACCCAGTGGACGGCGAGCGAGAACCTCTCGCCCTGTCCGCCCGGAAGAAGACACACCACGCAAGTAGAGCGACCGACGCCATCCCAGTGATGCCCTTCCCAGCCTTTCTGTTTAAGGCGCGCCCTTTCGCAAGACCCTGGCCGAATAGCACGAGGCTTAGTCGTACCCCTAAGTTGTACCCTCCCTGCTTATAAAATAGTTGATGCTTGTTGCTTGTGATGTCGTGTGCTGATTTGTTGTGTGCAGCTTGTTTATATGGGTATCGGCAGAAAGTGGATTCTGCCCTATATATACAAATTAAACAACTTAAACGCCACATAATCGTAACCCCAATTTACCCAATCAACAGGTGACCCCCGGAACGTTGCGAGGGCCTCCCGTGGCCGGAACCCCGTAGCCGCTAGTGTCGGAGCACACCCCGTCGAACAAGATCTTCCCCAAGGAGAGCAAGAAGTAAGCCAGAACCGAGGGGGAAGTCAAGAAGGAGAACAACTACCACCACCCCCACCCCTCGGGGACCTGGCACAAATCATCCATAACCAGACCCTCATACTGGAGACTCTGGCAAACGCCCTCATGAACCGGCAACCGCGAGGGCAGAATATGAACGACAAGCTGACGGCCTTTCTAAGGACCAAGCCACCAACCTTCGCCGGATCCTGCAACCCGTTGGATGCTGACGACTGGTTGCGAGTAATCCAGAGGAAGCTCGAACCATTCGAATGTCAGGACCGGGATAAAGTCCTTCTGGCGGCCCATCAGCTCACCGGAACGGCATTATCCTGGTGGGAAAACTATTGTGCTGCAGCCGAAGACGCCTCTACCATCACCTGGGGAGAATTTGTAAGGGAGTTCCGCCGCTACCACATTCCCTCAGCCACCATGAAGCGCAAGGCGGATGAATTCCGCGCACTACAACAGGGGAGTATGACGGTGGAAGAATACACCCACCGGTTCATAGAATTGGCCCGATATGCGCCGGAAGAGGTGAATGACGACGATAAAAAGCAAGACATGTTCAAGAAAGGGTTAAGCCCAGAGCTCCGGACTTTGCTTACTCCCCAGATCTATCCAGACTTCAACACCCTGATGAACAAGGCCATCCTCACAGAAAGGGCCAAGGCCGAAGAGAGAAAGGACAATAAACGCAAATTCTTGGAAAGTAAGGCTCGCCAACAGGACCGCTTCCAAAAGTCGAGGAACTCCAACTACACTGCACCAAGATCCCAGGCCCCAATGCAGTATAGGACTCAGTCCCAAGTGACCGGGTCACGAGCCTCTGAAGCACAGCCCAAGGGTCAAAACACCATGAGGACCCCGCAGAGCAACACAAGTCTGGCCGCCTCCGACAACAACAATGTTAGGGCTTGTTTCAACTGCCGAGAGACAGGGCACTTCATCGCCAATTGCCCCTACGCCAAGAATAAGCCGGCCACGTCAGCCTTCTCCAACACGGTGAATGGGCCCAGACCCGCCCTGACCGGTGCTAACCGAGTGCCCATCCGCAACAACGACGGCAGCCAGCAGGTGAAGCAGCAATCATTTGGACGGGCCCGCGTCAACCACATCGACGCGCAGGAGGCCCAAGAAGCTCAGGGCGTAGTGCTCGGTGAGTATCTAGTCAACTCAGCTCTGGCGACAGTATTATTTGATTCTGGAGCATCACACTCGTTTATATCCTCAAGCTATGTGGAGAAACACAAAATACCTACAGTACTACTAAAGACACCCCTATTAACCCGGACGCCTGGAGGCGACATCAATTGCCAATTAGGTTGTTCACGGGTAAGGGTCAACTTAAGTGGGGTAGACTTTCTAGCAGATTTGGTAGTACTTAAGCCTGGGGGAATAGACGTGATCCTTGGGATGGATTGGTTAAGCCGACACAATGGTCTCATAGGCTGCACCGACAAAGTGGTACACCTAACAAACCACGAAGGAGTACAAGTGATCTGCCGAACCCGAGATAGTAAGTTTGATCCAATGGTATTTAGCATGGAAGCCAAGCCTTTAGAAGGAGTCCCGGTAGTAAACGAATACCCAGATGTGTTCCCCGAAGAGCTTCCCGGTATGCCGCCAGATAGGGATATAGAGTTCGTCATAGACCTTATCCCGGAACATCTCCGATAGCCAAGAGACCCTATAGGATGGCAGCCTTGGAATTGACGGAATTAAAGAAGCAACTAGAAGAACTACAACGGATTGGCTTTATCAGACCAAGCTCGTCGCCATGGGGAGCCCCGGTTCTGTTTGTCAAAAAGAAAGACGGGAGCATGAGGATGTGTGTAGATTACCGGGCGCTGAATGAAGTTACCATTAAGAACAAGTACCCCCTCCCCAGGATTGATGACCTGTTCGATCAGTTAAAAGGAGCCAAGTACTTTTCCAAGATCGATCTAAGGTCAGGATATTTTCAGCTTAAGATTAGAGAAAGGGACATCCCTAAGACAGCTTTTGTCACCCGCTACGGGCAGTTCGAGTTCACCGTAATGTCCTTCGGGCTAACCAATGCCCCTGCCTATTTTATGAACCTCATGAACAAGGTATTTATGGACGAGCTGGATAAGTTTGTCGTAGTCTTTATCGACGACATACTTATCTACTCCAAGAGTATTCAGGAACATGAGCAACATCTGCGGGTAGTACTGGAAAAGCTGAGGGCACATAGGTTATATGCCAAGTTCAGCAAGTGCGAATTTTGGCTGGAGAGAGTAGCTTTCCTTGGTCACATTCTGACCACGGAAGGCGTAGCAGTGGACCCAGAGAAGGTCGAAGCAGTTTCCAACTGGCAGCGACCGACTAATGTTAGTGAAATCAGAAGTTTTCTTGGATTAGCCGGGTACTATCGAAGATTTATTGAGGGATTCTCCAAGATAGCCCGGCCCATGACGGAACTTCTTAAGAAGGAGAAGAAGTTCGCCTGGACAGAATCTTGTGAAAGAAGTTTTCAAGAATTGAAGCAAAGGTTGACAACCGCCCCAGTGCTGACCCTACCGGATATTCATCGGGACTTTGTCATTTATTGTGACGCATCTCGACAAGGATTAGGGTGTGTGCTGATGCAGGACGGGAAAGTTGTTGCATATGCTTCCCGCCAACTCCGGACCCATGAGCAGAACTATCCGACCCATGATTTGGAACTTGCAGCCGTGGTGCATGCCCTTAAGATTTGGAGACATTACTTGATTGGAAATAAGTGTGAGATTTACACCGACCATAAGAGTTTAAAATATATCTTCACCCAACCGGATTTGAACCTAAGGCAGAGGAGATGGTTGGAGTTGGTTAAGGACTACAATTTAGAGATCCATTACCACCCTGGAAAGGCAAATGTTGTAGCCGACGCCTTAAGCCGGAAACCCTATGGACCCAAGGATGGCCACCTATGCGAGGAAATGGCACGATTAAATGTGCACATCGTTCCTCGAGGTTCCAGCCAGGTGCTAAACGTCCAATCGACATTAGAAGATAAGATTAGAGAAGCCCAAAGCTCGGATCGAGAGTTAGTAAAAATTTGCAAACAAACTGGAGAAAACAAAGCACCGGGCTTCAGGGTAGACGATAAAGGAACGTTATGGTACGAGAATAGGATTTGCGTACCCCAGAATGGAGATTTCCAGAAATTGATCATGGACGAAGCCCACAACTCGGCCTACTCTATCCACCCGGGATCCACCAAAATATGGACATAAAGCAAAAATATTGGTGGAACGGAATGAAGGCGGATATTGCAAGATTCGTGGCTCATTGTGACACTTGTCAAAGGATAAAGGCCGAGCATCAAAAGCCGGCAGGATTATTGCAACCCTTGCCTATTCCGGTGTGGAAGTGGGATGAGATAGGAATGGACTTTGTAGTGGGACTACCCCGAACACAGAAGGGACACGATTCCATATGGGTAATTGTGGATCGACTCACTAAATCGGCACATTTCATACCCGTAAGGACCACTTATGGCGGAGAAAAGCTGGCAAAACTTTACGTGGAAAATATAGTGAAGCTACATGGAGTGCCCAGCAGAATCGTCTCGGATAGAGGGACCCAATTTACATCTAGGTTTTGGAAAAGCCTACATAAAGCCATCGGTACTCAGTTAGATTTTAGCTCCGCATACCACCCACAGACGGATGGTCAAACCGAGAGGGTGAATCAGATCATGGAAGATATGCTGAGAGCATGTGTCCTGACCTATGGAAACGATTGGGAACAGAGTCTGCCCTATGCAGAATTCTCGTACAACAATAGTTACCAAGCCAGCCTGGGTATGTCGCCATTCGAAGCCCTCTACGGAAGAAAGTGCAAAACTCCCTTGATGTGGTCGGAAGTTGGAGAGCGTGCACTAGTAGGACCCGCGCTCATAAAAGAAGCAGAAGAAAAAGTAGCGGAAATCCGCGAGAAATTAAAAGCGGCTCAGTCCCGACAAAAGAGCTATGCGGACAAGAAGAGGCGGGAGATAAGCTTCAATCCGGAAGATTTTGTCTATCTCAAAGTCTCACCCATTCGAGGGACACGAAGGTTTTAGGTACAAGGAAAATTAGCCCCTCGATACGTTGGGCCGTATTGGGTTCTGAAGAAGGTAGGAGCAGTGGCATACCGACTGGAGTTACCAGAAGAAATGTCAGATATACATCCAGTGTTTCACGTCTCGCAATTAAGGAGATGTTTGAGAGTACCCGAAGGAGAACACGTGCTGGTAGAAACAATAGATCTGCAACCGGATCTGCGATATCAAGAAGTGCCGGTCAGAATCCTGGACACCGTCACTAGGAGAACGAGAAACTCCGAAGTACGGATATGCAGAGTTCAATGGAGCAGACATGGGGTGGAGGAAGCGACTTGGGAACGCGAAGAGGCGCTAAAGAAGGAGTTTCCCCATCTATTTAGGGGCCAGCCGAATCTCGAGGACGAGATTCATTTAAGTGGGGTAGGTTTGTGACGCCCTAAAAATTTACCAAAATCAAATCACGCGTTAGAACGGTTCGATTAAAGATCGCTCGTCGCCAGACCATAGCCCTAACCCCTGACCGCATCGCCATCCCATCCCGCGCCGCTCGGAAGCCTGCCGTCCGCGCGCGGTCATCGCCGCGAATAGCGCCGGCGCAAGACATTTCTCGCGCAGCGCGCGAATCCCGCGCACGCGTGGCCGATCGGCCGCGGCTGCGGCCGCGATTGGCGCCGACGCGATTTCTTTTCCCCTCGCCGTTCCCCTCGCACCGCGCGCTTCCCCGCGTGGCCGACCGGCCGCGGTCACCGCCGCGACCGGCGCCGGCCCTTTTCCCCCTCTCTTTTTCTTTTCTTTCCCTTTATTTCTTTTTCCCTTTTTTCTTCTCTCCTTTTTCCTTTCTTTCTTTTCTCCCTCCCCTCCCTTTCTTCCTCCTCCCTTCCTCCCTGTTTTCCTCCTGCTCCTGAACACCGCCGGCCCTGGCTGCTCGCCGCACCAGCCACGCCAGCCCCTTTCCCCCCCCTGCGCGCGTGCCCGTGCGCCAGCCCCGCCCTCGCCCTGGCCGCGCCGTACCGCGCCGCTCGCGCACGCGCGTGCCCGCCCTCGGAACGCGGCCGCGCCGCCCGTCGTCAAGCCGTGCCGCCCGCCGCTGCTCTCCACCGCGCCCCGCGCGCACGAGCACGCCCTGTTCCTCCGCGTGCCGCGCCGCCCGCTGCTGCCGCACACCGCCGCCGTCCTGGACACGCACTGCACACCGCGTCGCGACACGGACGAACGGACAAGTCGCCATTAATGGCGCCCGCGGAGCCGCCGGCCGAGACCCCCTCCACCGCCCTTCCCCCGGCCTATAAATAGCCTTCCCCGCACCTCAGCACCCCCACCATCGCGCCATCACCACCAGCTCCCTTCCCCAAGCTTCCACCGCCGCCCCCGCCGAGCCGCACGGCCGCCGCCGCCTGCCCCATGCCGGCCCGCCGCCTCGCGCAGCCCCCGCCCGAGGTGAACCCCAAAAAGGGACCCCCTCTTCCTCCTCCCCCTTTTCCCCCACACGCCCGAGCCGATTAGGCCCTAGGGCCGCCGGATTTGGGGCCGGCCGAGCCCCCCATCCCTCCTCTGTTTCACGTGGTGAGGGGAGGAAGAAGAAGGGCAGTTTTGCCCAAAACCCCCCCCCCCCCTTCTCCTCTATCTGGTTAAAAACCCTCCACCCTTTGACACCTTTGCGAAAAGAACCTATTCCTTTTGCTATTTCCAAAACTAGACCCCCCCCATGATATAAATTTAATTTCAAGTAGATCCCTCGCACTTTATGTTATGCCTCTTATATTTCCAAGATTTACAAAAAGGCCCTTCTGTTTCTAGAAAGTTTACGAGCAAGCCCCTGGACCCCTGTTTAAGCCCTGAAACCACCTTTAGCGCGTCATTTTATGTGCGAAACGACCTCCGATTGACCCGAAACTTTACCACGCCCTTTCTAGTATAGTTTTAGCCATGCCATTAAGAAACCACCCAGAGATATTGCCCCTAACTTCGTAACTAAATTATTTCCGATTCAAGCCTATCGGTGAAAGTTTTTAGTTCTTTCGCTTGATTGTGTGTCTGTTTGTTTGCGTCGTAGGACACGGAGTGAACGACGAGGTTCCCGGCCGCGACCAAGCAACTGAGGACCAGTACTGCGACCCCGAACCCGAAGGACAGTGCTCCGATCAGGACTTCCCGCAAGGGTTTGACGATGGCAAGTTCAATTCCGCCCTTTGATGCATGTTTCTGTCCTAGTTTTTATAAACACAACCCAGTGGCCTGTTTTATAAAATTGCATAGATTTGCGTGCTTGAAACCTGGTAGGATAGCCATCCTTGTTTGAGATACCCATACTTTGACCGCCTGATTTATAAAGAAAATGCGTGCGTGTGGGAAGGGATAAAATGTGATTTTGAAAAGCGAGTCAGACGGGATGGATGGCATTCCTGTGTGGATTGCCGCTGGTGTGCTCGTACCTGTGTGGTAGGGCAAGGGAGGGAGATGTCCGTCCTGTCACCCCTAAGGACCGAGTTGTTGTGACATCTCACCTAGCTTCCTGTCGTGCAAGCCACTTGACCGTTGTATGGGCAACGGCTTGGCCTAACCCCACTAGTTAGTCTGATAGCCATCAGGAGAGCTGGGAGCAACGGGTGGTCAAGGAGATGGGATAAGCTCTATGTGACTTATGCCCCGGTTAAACCTCGGTGTTAGGTCGAATGACCCCTTGATAGATCCCGTGGTGGCTAGTCAAGTCTAACTACGGTGGGTAAGGGCTTCGATGGGATCTGCACCGGCACTAAGGTGTTCGTGCTGTGGTACCCCACCTGTGGGTAAAGTTGCACACCTCTGCAGAGTTAGAATCTATTCGAATAGCCGTGCCCACGGTACTGGGCAAGTTACGGTGTGGTCACATAACTAGTGTTTCTCTCTGGGAAATGGTTGAACTGGTGTGAGTTGTTTAAAAAGTATCCGGCAATGGTGCTGTGTGCTACGACGGACGGGGAGTCCGGTAGCGGCTTGAAACTTGGATCCGTGAGGATCGACATCGTGTGTTCTTAGACACTTGAAAATTTGTTTTGAAAAATGCTTTTAAAACGAACCCTTGCATATAATTGTGTTTCCGCAAAAGAACCGTAACTTTATCCTTGAACTATCCTGTGCATCTAATTCTGTTATAACCCCCCCCGTGGGTGTGATTGGACTTGCTGAGTACGTTTGTACTCACCCCGCTCTTACTCTACAGTGGAGGACCCCGACTACATCCCCGAGAACGACGAGTAGGGTCCCGTCCTGCACCCAGTCTTGCCTGTGGGTGAGGTCACCGTTGGAGCTCCGCATGGCGCAAGACTCTGATGATCCCTTGTTCGCAGTTAGTGTAGTAATATGGGTTTTTGTTGTAATCCTCGCGATAGTGGCGCTTCACTGCCCATTACCGCGAAGAGTTGTACGGTGATGTATCATCTGATGTAATAAAAGTGTTATCAGCCTCCTGGGACTGATAAAGTAACACTTTTAAGTCTTCCCTGATGGGGGGGGACGCTTCAGTTAAGGTGGAACGACGGCGAAGGCGGCTCAGGACGGCGGACAACGCCGGCGAGCGGCGTTCCAGGTGCTACGGGTAGCTAAAGACTACGACATCTGGTGCAAAAGGACCAGGGAGAGGAGGCGAAGCTCACCGAGGGGTTGTGGAGGCCGGAGCTGCGGTGGAAGGGGGAAGTCGACGATGACTGGCGGCGAAGAAGATCGGGTGCTCGCGGTCCGACTGCTACAGGCAGACTCTGGGGCTCTGATCACCCTGGGTCGCCTCGGGAAGCTCCTGCGCAGGTGACCAAGGGGTTAAGAGGGCCCGGGACGCAACGACGGCGAAGAATTGAGGCGGCGAAGTAGATCACCGGCGGCGGCATCGTGGCTCGATTCCGGTAATGCCAGGGTCTAGTGCTCCAATGCACGGCTCGGGAGGCTTCTAGACGACGAGGCGGATCTATTGCGGGGGTTGTGGTGGCCTGGGGCGCGGCGGAGCGGCCTGACCACGGTGAGGCCGAGGTGACCGGAGCGGAGGAAGAAAGGGGGCAGCGGTGCTGGAGGTCTTCGGGGCGACGCAGGGCTAGGGTTAGGGTTCTGGGGCTCAGGAGTCTCCTTTTGTAGGGCGGCGGGCTACCTCGACGTGCGGGCCCGGGGAAGAGGAGATCGCCGGAGATCTCGGGGGGAAGTTGCGCGCCGGAGAAGAAAGGGGAAGGGGAAAGAGCTGACGGGCGTTGGCAGGTGGGGACGGCGGGTCAGAGGGAGAGAGGGAGAGAAGGCACGCTCGAGCTGGGGGACGGGGCGAGCTGGGCCGGGCGTGGCCCATGCAGAGGAAAGGAGAGAGGGGGTGGGCGATGGGCCCTGGGCGCGTGCTGGGCCGTGTGGAGAGGAGAAGAGAGAGGGGAAGAGGAGAGTGGGCTGCTGGGCTGGGCTGCTGCTCTCCTTTCTTTCTTTTTCTTCTCTTCTTTTTCCTTTCTACACTCAAACTATTGAAACAAATCTATTTGAATTCAAATAAATTTGAATTCAAACCCTATAAACTCAACACAAGGAAAATAATGCTCCAGCATGAATGCACAAACATGTTGACCGTATAATAAATTTTATTTTCCTGCATTATAAAATAACTTTAAATGCAAGATAAATTAGAGAAAGGCCTGGAAATTTTATTTAAGCCCAAATAAATTCCTTTAAATTTTGGAAAATTACATTAGGGTGTTACAGCCTTACACTCTGCCCGATGGTTGGTCCGTGGAGTGGGACTCGTCCCCGACCAACACTGAACCTACCGAGTGATATGATACTAGGGCTTAGCATGATATCCGTACTAGCGACGTGTACAGTGGTTGTGGTACACATTCCGCTGCCGTAAACTTGAAACTTGAACCGGTTTGTAATAAATCCTATCGGTTTGGAGCTGATACTACTTTTGACCATTTATGTAATATAAATGTCTGTAATGTAAAATATGACAGTGATTGTATCTCTGGACTCGCCTTCGTGCGAGGTACCTTGTTTGATCCTGCATCGGTGGTTTATCGGGACGTTACCCGACAGGCCAAGGAATTATACCGTTTGAAGTACGTTGGAGCCCTTAGTGGACTCGCGTACTTGAGCCGGTGTAATTTAGGTTGGTTCTGCCACAAGATGTTGCCCTAGATTTTTGTGCACAGGTTACACTACTCAAGTTCAATACCTCAAAATATTTTCATAATTTTTAAACATCTAGAACTGCAGATATTAATTACACAAGATTAAACAAGTATTATTCATGATTAAACCCATACATTATAAAATTTTATATAAACAGTAAGTTAATTATTTTTTCTCAGTACTACATGTCAAACCAAAACTAACTCAATTGGTTTTACATTTTTACCATTTTTCTACTATTTATTAAGCATTTTCATAGTCTACAACTACTTAAAATTAGCATTTAAATTACAGTCAAAACTATTTAGAAATTGAAAGTCATCCTGTAAGGAAAGTTGTAGATCATAGAATAAGGAATCCAATAAATTTTAGTTTGCATTTTTCTGATTTTTCCTTGAATTACTATGGAATTTCAAAGTTTGCAGCAAAAATATCAAAGGGGTCCCTATAGGCACTATTCCTCTGAGTCTTAAGCTTCGCAGATAGCCCCCTGAGCTTTTGTATCTTTTAACCCGAGGTCCTTGGCCGTGGTCAGAGAGGGGCGCGAGTTTGAGCGGCCAAATCCAGCAACGGCGATCGCCGGCGGCGAGGGTGGAGGGGTGTGGGAGCATCACCACGTCTGTGCGCACCTGTAGACGCTCGGGATTGGGTTGGGAGCGGCCTGTCGTGGCGGCACGACGAGAGCAGGCGGCCGGCAGCGGAGGAGAATGGCGGCAGCGGCGCTCCGGTGGTCGTGAGCGGCGAGGAAGGGATCGGGAAGCTTCAGGGCGATGTGGGGAAGCTCGGTGTGGGGCCAATTGGAGTCGAGGAGGGTCGCGAAGGGGTGCTCCACGGTGAGCAGGGGGGGCGGCGGGCGGCGGTCGTCGGCAATGGTGCTCCGGCCGGAATTTGACGGCGTTTAGAGGCTGGTGAGCACGAGCAGGGATTGGGGAAGTTTGCTAGGGGGTCGGTAGGGACAATGGGTGGTCGATGGCGGCTGCCCACGGTGGCCAGGAGCTCACCGGAAGGGAGGAGCGGGGCGGCGGTGGTGATCGGGCTCGGGGTGCGCACGGCAAGGGGAAAAGAGATGGAAATGGGTCGAGTGTTGTCTACTGGTACTGCTGAGCATAAGAGGGAGGGAAAAGAAGTAGACGCGGGCGTGGAATACGGTGGCGACGATGTGGCGGCCGGCGGAGGCTCGGGAGGTCGTGGCGCATGCGAAATAGGACAGCAGGGGAGGGCTAGGGCGGCGGCTAACGTCCATGCGACGTGTGGGGAGGGTGGCAGCAGGAGGTGGAGCGGCAGCGGCCTGCACAACGGCGGCGGGGAGGTGCTCTGCACCGGCGGCAGTGAAGAGCAGGGAAGCAGAGGGGTGCCAGAGGAAGAAGAAAGGAGGGGGTCCGAAGGGTCTTCGTGGAAATATCAAAAATTTCAGGGACCCTACTGTAAAGTAAAATTTTCCATTGATCTAAAACCCTAATGAGGAAATACCCAAAATAGAAGTTGGAGAGTTTTTCAAACCCTACAACATTGCTTTAAGGTTCAAGTGCAAAAACCCAAGGTACATAGCTTTAATTTTAAATTTTGAACAAAAGTTGTATTTAAGTAAATTTTGTCCTCACTGAGGTAGATTTCATGTAGTTTTGGATATGATTGCAAGTTTTCATGTAATGTCATGATGACTTGCATTCTTACATTTTGATCCTAAGTAAACTTTGAAAGTTAATTTTATACTTCAATAATTTTGCATAAAAGGACCCATACTTTTGCATTAATCACATCTAGGTCCTTATTTTCACATAAACCCCCAAATTTCATGTAATTCAACATATTTATTACATTTTCTCTCCTAATATGATACGAATTGGACACCTAGGGTGTCACAAGCTTCCTATGTTTTTTGGTTCTACCTCCCATTCTTACCCAATTAGCATTAAAGGGCCCACATTTTTCAATAGACCATAAATACCCTTTTTTTTCTTTGCACTTAAATTTGAACACACATACATAAGATCAAACATGAACACTTTTCACTAAAATCTAGGGTTTATAATTCTAATTACCTGAATGTCACACCGCCTCACCAGAATTCGATCGCCGTCGATCGGCTTCTCTGTTTAACCTGGCCAAGGACCTAATTGCAAGGATTCAAATCTTTCCAGGGGCCTTTATGTGGAAAATCAGTACCCCCATTTCAAATCAGCCAAATTTGAAAATTCATAGGAATTTATAGAAAAATCCAAAAATTGCCAAACCAGTTTCGTTGTACTTCAGAAGTCTAGCTCTACAACTTTTAATACTGGAGTTCAGTTTGAAACAAAACATTTTTAGAGTTATTTTAAAGTTTAGCAAAAGGGTATCTTGAGTATAACTTTTGCATGCTAGCTCTATTGCTTGTGATTTTTGGTGTGTAGCCTGGTTAAGTTATAAGTAAGCTTGTGTTAAAACTTCACTTGTAGTACTGAACCCTAGCTTGAACTAATTTAAACTTATGCAAATCAAGCTTGAAATGGTAAAAATTTATTCAAGCCTATTACTAAGGTTTTCATGCTTAGATCTTTTTACCATGTGATGTTCTATAATTGAGTACTTCATAGTAAATATTTCAAGAATTTATGGCACTGTTTTGCCTAAGGTTTGAATTTAAACTTGAAATTTAAACTTAATTCAATTGCTTTAGTTTCTATATTCAGAAATTTATGAAAAATTCATGGTAAGCTCATCTGCTAGAAGTAAGTTTACCCACAAAAATTCAAGGCTATAGCCTTTGTGCATTTCAAAATAAAAATCAAACTTGTTAACCTAATTCAATTAATCCAATCAATTATGATAATTGAATTAAGATACAAATGGTAGGTTTGAATTTAAATTTCTTATTTTATGGCGTTGTGTTTATCAATTTGTTAGATTGCAACTTTATCTTGAAGTGAAATTCTTAACTCAAAAAAATCACCTAATACAAATCATTGCATCTCATGTAGAGTCAGCGACACCCGACGACGGAGTCTACGAATTAATTCAGGAGCCCGAGCAAGGGTTTTCTGAAGACCAGGTGAACATCGCTGTAGATTTAACTGAAGTCCCAAACCAAGGTTCGGAAGTCTTTGGCATCCCTGACCCCAGCCCCGCTCAAGAAGGCAAGCCCCGATGCATAACCCAGTATTTTAAATTACTACACTTATACAGTTTTATACTTATATATCTATATTATGCATTAAGTCTAGGAGTTGAAATGGAACCCTAGATGCATGAATTCTAGGAACCTATGTATTGTGCCTGAGTCCTTATCGAATAGATGCTTTGCTAATAGGATCGGCAGAAGTCGAGTGATTTTCTATCACTCGCGCGATATAGGAGTTGAATGTTTACTATTCTGCAATCACTATAAGGATGACAGACGGGGTCATGTGCGGTATCATGACTTGGAAGGTTACCCCATCTGTGTGGATAAAAGTTGATAAGGTCGCAGTGTGTAGTAGCTGTGGTCAAGTGTTTGAAAGTACTAACCACATGCCGCGAATTATGGTAAGCGGTAAGCCTAGTAACCGATCGGCCCGAGGAGTGGACATACCCTCCCACCACTCGTAATTTAGTTTTCGCACACGCATTGACGTGCGGGAGTACGTTCCGCACAGCGGACAGGAGTACGGTCATGTAGTCGCGCTACAGACGTACATCCTGCACATTTGTGTGCGTACGATCCTACAGTCGCTTGTGGTGGCCCTGATCCACGAGTCGGAATGAAAGGCAAACGGTTGCTTCGGAACGATCATTGGATGTTCCAAGCGTGTGAGTTAGGTTTACCCTTGCAAGGTTATGAAATTCGATTCAGAATCATCCGTTTCTCGCGGAGATTGAGACTGCTTGCTCCTTCTGCCACATAGATTAAGAACGGTAACTATTGTGGGAATAATCTTGATGAATGCTAATCTCTATCTTGCTTGTCTAGTATACTTTGCTTGTCTAGTATACCTTGCTTGTCTAGTGTAGATGCTTACCTAGAATGGTTAATAAAATTAGAATATGAAAGCTTAAACATGAAAGTTAGATCATACTCTTTGTTGCTTTTCAGCAAAAAGAAAACCAGAACCCCTCAATCCTCCATGGTCTAGCTCCGGGTTAAGTATACCCAATCTCGGTTAAGTCTTGCTGAGTATTAGCATACTCAGTCTTGCTAGTCTGTCTTTCAGGTATAGCCTGTGAGAACCTGAAGCGCCCCCCCCATCAGGGAAGACTTAAAAGTGTCACTTTATCAGTCCCAGGAGGCTGATAACACTTTTATTACATCAGATGGTACATCACCGTACAACTCTTCGCGGTAATGGGCAGTGAAGCGCCACTATCGCGAGGATTACAACAAAAACCCATACTACTACACTAACTACAAACAGGGGATCATCAGAGTCTTGCGCCATGCGGAGCTCCAACGGTGACCTCACCCACAGGCAAGACTGGGTGCAGGACGGGACCCTACTCGTCGTTCTCGGGGATATAGTCGGGATCCTCCACTGTAACGTAAGAACGGGGTGAGTACAAACGTACTCAGCAAGTCCAATCACACCCACGGGGGGGGTTATAACAGGATTAAATGCACAGGATAATCCAAGGATAAAGTTACGGTTCTTTTGCGGAAACACAATTATATGTAAGGGTTCGTTTTTAAAAGCATTTTTCAAAAACAAGTTTTCGAGTGTCTAAGAACTCACGATGTTGATCCACACGGATCCCAGTTTCCATCCGCTACCGGACTCCCCGTCCGTCGTAGCACACGGCACCATTGCCGAATACTTTCCAAACAACTCACACCAGTTCAACCCTTCCCAAGAAGAAACACTAGTTATGTGACCACACCGTAACTTGCCCAATACCGTGGGCACGGCTATTCGAATAGATTTTTAACTCTGCAGAGGTGTGCAACTTTGCCCACAGGCGGGGTACCACATCACGAACACCTTAGTGCCGGTGCAGATCCCATCGAAGCCCTTACCCACCTTAGCTAGACCTGACTAGCCACCACGGGTTCTATCTAGGGGTCATTCGACCTGTCACTGAGGTTTAATCGGGGCATAAGTCACACAGAGCTTATCCCGTCCCCTTGATCACCCGTTGCTCCCAGCTCTCCCGATGGCTATCAGACTAACTAGTGGGGTTAGGCCAAGCCGTTGCCCATACAACGGTCAAGTGGTTTGCACGACAGGAAGCTAGGTGAGATGTCACAACAACTCGGTCCTTAGGGGTGACAGGACGGACATCTCCCTTCCACGCTCAACCACACAGGTACGAGCACACCAACGGCAATTCACACAGAAATGCCATCCGTCCTGTCGGACTCACTTTTCAAAACCACACTTTATCCCTCCCCACACACACGCATTTTCTTTATAATCCAGGCGGTCCAAGTATGGGTATTTCAAGCAAGGGTGGCTATCCTACCAGGTTTCTAGCACGCAAAACCATGCAATTTTATAAAATAGGCCACTGGGTTGTGTTTATAAAACTAGGACAGAAACATGCATCAAAGGGCGGAATTGAACTTGCCATCGTCAAACTCTTGCGAGAAGTCCTGATCGAAGCACTGTCCTTCGGGTTCGGGGTCGCAGTACTGGTCCTCAGTTGCTTGGTCGCGGTCGGGAACCTCGTCGTTCACTCCGTGTCCTACGACGCAAACAAACAGACACACAATCAAGCGAAAGAACTAAAAGCTTTTACCGATAGGCTTGAATCGGAAATAATTTAGTTACGGAGTTAGGGGTGGTATCTCTAGGTGGTTTCTTAATGGCATGGCTAAAACTATACTAGAAAGGGTGTGGTAAAGTTTCGGATCAATCGGAGGTTGTTTCGCACATAAAATGACGAGCCAAAGATGGTTTCAGTGGTTAAACAGGGGTTCGAGGGCTTGTTCGTAAATATCCAGAAAGAGTGTGGACCTATTTGTAAATTCTAGAAATATTAGGGGGCAGTGAAAAGTGTGAGGGGCCTATTTGGAAATAAAATTACATAGTGGGGGGGGGACTTAGTTTGAAAGAAATAAAATAACAGGGGCTTTTCTGCAATGCATACAAGGGTGGAGGGGCTCTTAACTAAATGGAAAGGAAGGGGGGGGCTAAGGGCAAAATTGCCCCTTCTTCTTCCTCCCCTCACCCGTGAAACAGAGGAGGGAGGGGGAGCTCGGGCCGGCCCCAAATCCGGCGGCCTAGGGCTCGGGCGGCTCGGGCACATGGGGGAAAAGGGAGAGGGGAGCGAGGGGGGTCCCGTTCCTACCCTCTCCTTGGGCGGGGGCGGCGCGTAGCGGCGGGCCGGCGTGGGGCAGGCGGCGGCGGCCGTGCGGCTCGGGTGGCGGCGGTCTGGGCGCGGGAGAGGAGGTAGGCAGGGGCGGCGCAGCTTGTGGGGAGCGGGGGGCTGCGGCCGGGCCTATTTATAGGCGGCCGGCAGTAGGGGAGGCGGTGGCCGGCGGGCGGCTCCACGGGCGGCCATTAATGGCGCCCGTGGCTTGCGGCGGGGCACGGCCGTGCACAGCCGTGCACGTGGGGGGGGGGGCCGGGCGGCGGTGTGCAGCACAGAGGGGGGGGCGCGAGCGGCGAGGCGGCACAGGGGAGGCGCGGGTGGCGAGGCGGCACAGCGGGCGGCGGCGTGTGCGCCACGGCGGCCGTGCGGCCGCGCGCGTGCGCCAGCGACGGGCGGCACGGCGGGCGGCGCGGCACGTGGTGCACGCGCGGGTACGGGCGGCCGGGCACTGGCGCGCGCGAGGGGAGGGGGGGCCGGTGGCCGGCGCGGCGGGTGCGGCCGGGCACGCGCGCGGGAGCAGGGGCTCGGGAGCAGAGACAGGGGAAAGAGAGGGGAGAAGAAAAGAAGAGGGAAAAAGAAAAGAAAGAGGGGAAAAAAGAAAAAGGAAGAAGGGAGAGGGGAAAGAAAGGAAGAGAGAGAGGTTGGGAACAAGAAAAGAAAAGAAAAGAAAGAATGGGAGGGAGAGAAAGGAGAGAGAGGGGGAAGGGCGTGTCGGCGCCGGTCGCGGCGGCAACCGCGGCCGGTCGGCCACGCGCGCGCGGGGATTCGCGCGCGGCACGAGGAGCGCCGGCGCAATTGCGGCAGCGGTCGCGGCCGGTCGGCCACGCGTGCGGGATTCGCGCGCCGCGCGAGAAAGGTCTTGTGCCGGCGCAAATTGTGGGAAGCGGTCGCGCGTGATCGTCGTGACACGATAGCGAGGGTCGAGGCGGTGCGCGTGGGGGAAGCCGTGCGTTGTGTGGCACAGGGCGGGGGACGTAACGCGCGCGTGTGCAAAGGGGGTCAGGGTGTTACGGTGAATCCATTTTTAATCGGAACCTTTAACGCGTAGCTTAGGCTTGAAATTCTTAGGGCGTTACAGAACCAAACGGATAGTCCAGCCTGGCCATTCTCTGTTCCGTTTGGCTGGTCCGTGGAATGGGATCCGTCCCCGGCTAGCAATGACCCTCCGGAATGACGCCATGTTTCGGGCTGAGCGTGGTGTCAACTTTCGCGACGTGTGTAGTCACGTGTTAAATTCTTCCGCTGTGACTCTGAACAAGCTTGCATAACTTGTGGTTTTTAAACAATGTGTGTATAAGTTTAATTTAAGTTTGAAACAGATTGTAATAATGTTTAATATTTCTGTGAATTAAAAGTTGGTGAGCTGTTGTGTGATTGTAAACTCGCTTTCGTGTGAGGTAAACCTACCTCGATCCTGTGTAACCGTGGTTGAATCGTGTAACCGTGGTTGAATCAGGCGGTGACCCGACAGACCAATGGGTTGTTCCGTTTGAAGTGCGTTGAGTTAGTATCATCGGTATAGTGATGAGTAGCGCACTTGAACCGGAATAGTTCAAGTGGATTGGTTCTGCCACAAATTTTAAGGGCATTTAGCTTGTGTAATTGCTACAATTCTATTTATGTGGACCAGATGGATGAAAAATTTAGAAAATTTAATGTTTTTCTTTCCAAAAGATACATTTACATGCGAAATGGTGAACGTATTAGGTTTGTACAAGTATTTTGGTATATAAACAGTTCCATAAACCTTCAGGGGTATTACAGGTATTTCACCCACAGCACACAGTTTCCCACAGCTCACAGCTGCTCTAACCAAATGGTCTTCTACTTTTCCCACAGCAACTTACAGCAGCTTTTCCACAGCCCACAGCTCACAGCAGTTTTTTCAAAAGTCACGGCCCAACCAAACACACCCATAGTCAGATCACTTCTGGTCAGGTGCTGCCTATCTCTTCTTCCCCTTAGTCATGTGGTGATGGAAGTCCACCGCAGTGGTTCTGATGGTGTTGGTTTTCATTATCTACTTTGTTGTCCATTAAGATTTGATCGGTATGTTAGGATCGGTATTTGGTTTGTTGTGCTTGGAACTCGGCTTACTAGTGTTTAGTTTGGTTGTTAGCTTGAATGATTTGTTAAGGGGCCGACCAATATGAGATATCAAGCAAGTTGTTGCGTGCTTCTCTGTTACATCTACCGTAGCTCCATGACGGTTCTTTTTTTTTGTTTTATGTAACCGTTCTCCTAGAACGATTAAACTAGCCTGTTTTCCGCTATCTACCAACGATTATTGAAGGCTGTTTTAGTATTATACTTCCTTGTTCTGAGGTACTTTCATTAAGCGTAATGCTACAGTCCTGTTGGCCACCACTGACAAGCCCGCCTCTGCTGAAGGTGCAGTCTCTGAAACTGCAAGAGCATCTGACGAAACTGGAAGCCGGTTGTGGAAGAGGAATTCTGGTCGAGATCGTCGTCCTTCCGTCCGGTTCCACGGCCCTGATTGGTATCGGCGATTAGTGGGATAGTTGCCTTGTGTGCTGCTCGGAACAATTGTAAGATTAATTTAACTACATGGAGGGGAAGATTGTGTCGTTTGTTCTTTCAGAACACTGGGTCGCTATATCACAGATTCACAGACAATAGATACCCGGAACAGCAGGATCGGATCGACCTTTTTAGTTCGCAATGAATTTTTCCCATTTTATGTTGTTTGCCCGGTTGTCCTAGTTTTCCGTTCCCTGTTTGGAACTTTGGATACATCAGTGTAGCTGAATTTTTCATCTGTCGTGCTGGGTGCACTAACGAACGGCTGAACACATGATCAGAGTTTTTTTTTATCTAACCTTATCAGAGTCAAACACATTAAAGAAGATCAGTTCGTGTCATATTTTAATTTTGTTTTCTACATTCTTCTAAGTATATTGTGTGTGGGGTGGGTGGGTGGAGGGAGGGTACTGCTACAGTACCCTTCGAGGGGAAAGATTTCTGTCAGCAGGTCCCTTTCTCGGAAGTTGAGGTACCGTTATCACAAGCTGCTCATGCAAAATTTAAAAAGTTATAATATGTGAAAGAATAGTATAGAAGCGCTCTGCCTTGATTTTGATGAGAAAATTTCCTATTTGATAT
Source organism: Panicum hallii (assembly GCF_002211085.1). Classification (NCBI taxonomy): domain Eukaryota; kingdom Viridiplantae; phylum Streptophyta; class Magnoliopsida; order Poales; family Poaceae; genus Panicum; species Panicum hallii. The sequence goes on from NC_038044.1 coordinate 38,098,513, forward strand.
TTGACATTAGTAAGTTGTAAATTCCTTATTTAACACTAAAAAATTTTAACTTCTCTATTTGATATTGGGTTGAACTTTCCTTTCCTATTTGACACTTCCGTCCATTCCGTCATTTAACTTACGCAAAAACATAAACAGTACCATATAATTCCCTCTCTTTTCTAGGCTAAAATGACTATCAAATCATCTCCAAAATTCATGAAACTTTATGTAGAGATATAATGAATGTAGATGAACTTATTTTGCATAAAAACACATATGTAGCATTTAAAATCTTAAAATAGAAATCCACCAAAATAGATTACTTTTGAAAATTATCTGAATTTTTAGGGCACAAAAATATTTTCCAACAATTATGCAAGGATGAAAGAATTTACAAAATTACTTTTAATGATAAGTTAGAAAGAAATTTTGAACTTCTTTAAGAAAAATAATTTATAAAGTTGTTGCCAAAAAAATTGACCGGTATTAAATTTGTAGTTAGTTCGAGAAGATGAAATATGCTGATTGGACTTGTATTCCTTTTGACGGATCTGGACAAAATACTGAAGTCGGCCAAGACGATAAGTTAGATGATTGTCTGAAAGTGTCGCTGTCGTGCTGCTAACTGAAAGACATTTCAGCCATTTCAGAAGATGCATAGAATTTCATGCAAGCAGTATGTTGTCCGCGTTGAAAATTAACGTGCACATGCAACGACAAGAGGTAAAGAAAACTGAAAGGTCAAGAGGCACTCAGCCGCCGACGAGCTCTGGAGTCTAGACCAGGCCAAGATAGTCTGCCGTGAGAGGCTTGAAGATGTGCTGCTCGTCGGACTCGAGCGCCGCCGCAAGCCGTGGCCACACGCACGCGCTTACGAACCAGGACTCGTCGCCTCCCGCAGGGCGCGCGCTGATGGCCATGAATCCGGAGCTCAGCCGGGTGTAGCGGAAGACGGGCATGGCGAGCACCGCCTGGCCGAAGCCGAAGTCCGTGTCGAGCGGGAACGACGCGAACACCGTCTGGCTCAGCGTCGGGGCGCCGAGCCCGATCAGCGGCGACTCCACGAAGATCTCCTCCTTGTGCTCCTCCACCCAGTCGCTGATCTCCTGGACGTACTCGTCGTAGTCGATCGCCGTGATGGCCTCCCGCACCATAGCCGCGACGTCCGCCAGCGGCTTCCGCTGGACCTCCTCCACGGTCGCGTCCGCGGCGGTGTACGTCGTGGCGTTGCCGAAGTAGTTCGGCATCACGGCGGCGAGCTCCGGCGCCGTCAGCCGCTGCCGGGCGTCCACCCACCACGCCAGGCGGCAGCGCTCCTCGGGCACCCGCGACGCGGCCACGACGCCGGCGAGCGCCTTCCACAGGTACGCCGACAGCGCCTGGACGCGGGAGGCGCGCCTGCCGCCCTTGGCGCTCGACGCCTCGCGCAGCCGGTCGAGGTCGCCCGCCTCCACGTAGTAGAGGCGCTCAACGAAGCTGTCGTGCGCCGTCAGGACGTTCACCATCCGGTTCTCGTCGAACGTCGTGAACAGCTTGTCGACCCGGGCGCCGTAGGACGGCCGGTCGCGGGGGCGGAACACCGAGCGGTCGTGGCTGGGCTCCCCCGTCCCGGCGATCGTCCCCGACCGCGAGAGCTCTGACCACTTCCGGATGAGCTGAGTGATGGCGGACCCGTCGCCGAGGAGGTGGTTGATCCCCCACACGACGGCGAAGCGACCGCAGGCGAAGGAGAGCAGATGCACCGAGAGCCCGACGTCGTCGGGGAACGGCAGCGCGATCTTCTTGAGCGTCTCCGCCTCGCCGAAGTCCAGGCTGCCCAGGGCGGCATCGACCTCTGCCACCACGAGGTCCGCGCCCTGGTTGTGGCAGTGGAGCTCGGGGAGGCCGGAGGTCGGGTCGGCGGCGATGCGGCCGCAGAGAGGGTAGTAATGGTTGAGCAGGGACGGCAGGCCGGACACGAAGGCGGCGACGACGTCGTCGAAGCTGCGCCCTGCCTTGGGGAGCTCGTCGGGGTAGAGGCAGGCGATGCGGAACTGCCCCGTGCCGCCGTTGTAGAGGTCGATGTTGGAGACGGCGGCGGTGTGCGGCTGGATGGACGGGTCGGAGGCCTTCACGAGGCGGCGGCTCACGACGCGGAGGGGTGGCTGGTGGCCAGATGCCTCGACAGCAGCAGGCGCCATTGCTATTTCGCTCCTGCTAGCTGCCTAGCGAAAATGGATTGGGTCGCTGCAGCTTCGAGCTAGCTAAGGATCGGAGAGCAAGATGATTGGGTACTCCACATCTTCCGGAACCATTTTATAGTTACGCAAGTAATTGTGTGAACTGGGAACTGTTGGCAGCAAAATTTTGACTCTTTATCATACGATTCGTCAACCGTTTGAATGCCTGATTATTTGACCGAGCTGCTTGGTTGGTGGCCGGTGTCTCGTTTTGTAGATTAGGTGCATTGGATGATGTTTTGCTAACTCGTTATTAGAAAGTTTGTTAAATTCGGCTGCTGGTCAACTGTTTGAATGGTGAATCGATCGTGCATGCGTCGGGGTGATGTCACCGCCGTTGATCGATCTCCTGGCAGCTGCTGCGAGCTAGAACTCCAGTCCAGCTCACGTGGGCTGCGTGCCTGCTTCCTGATCATGTGGACTATGGATGCACCCGCTGGACAGACCCGCGCCCCGAACCCCCATCGCGCCGCGTTTTTACCCGCTTCGTTGAAGCGGACGTATGCGGGCTGCCCGCATCAACCAGCGCCGCAAGAACCGCAAAAACAAAAGGTCAAGCGGTGGATGCTGGACGGCAACCATGACGAGCGGCGAAACCTTACTATGTTTCACCTTTCACGCTGGTCGGCGAGCGCATCCACTTCTGCCATCGCCGCTGTTTTTCACGCTCTCTAATCCTTCTGGCTCATCGATTGATCAGGGTTCAGAATGCCCTCTCATCCAATAGCGCCAAGATCGAGGATTCGAGATCCCTATATTCCATCGATCTTCCTGCTTGCTTGCGCTCGGCACCGCGTGGTGTCCAGCCTCCCTGCGCATCCACTCGCCCATGGATTCGAGGCTGCAGACGCCAATTAGTCATATCCATGAAACTTGCCGACCTCTAATTGCTCACCGATGTGACACATGAAATAGATGTGGCATTACCGAATTAACCAAGTCGGTAACGAATCTGATTGTTTTAGCTGACTATCTTGATCGCCAAGTGATTGATTTGGGCTATGTCCAGTTCGATTTTGCCCAATTTAATGGCTTTATCCAACGCACAAGCCAGCGCGGCGTCTTCCTAGCTGTGTCTCAACCTTTTAACCATGCTTGCGGCGCTGCAGCAATCGGTGCTAATCGCCCTCACCAGCAGAGGCAGAATCACAGCGCATCCAGGAGATGCTCGCGGGGGCATAATGGACGACGGCGAGCCAACCGGGTTCCAGCAGGTGCGGGAAGACGACGTGGCGATGTGGGCCTAGGTGGAGTGTAGGTTGCCGCCGCTGTCCTTGAACGCGGAGCGATCAGTGGACGGGGCGGAGGACAGCTAGCGCGGGGGAAGACGGCGGGCTGCCGCAAACGCGCCGAAAAAAACTAGCGGCGGTATACGGGCCGCCACATACGCCCGCGACAGAGCTTGAGGCTCGTGCTGACGCGGGGCGGGCAGCCGCAAACTGCCCAACTTGCAAATATAATGTGGACCAACCACACCATGCGTGCACATAATCATGACAATCCAGACGTGAATACTGTTCATCTTCCCGGGGGCGGGGGGGGGGGGGGGGGGGGGGGTTGGGGATCAACACATTCCTACAGCCGCCGCAAGTATATGGAACGGTGAGAAGACCGAACCTGTGACAGGCAACAAAGAACGAACGGACCATGATGTCTACTGCAGAGTGCAGACAACATCTCGAGACAAAAACAAAAGGCATCGATGCTTTTGAGCCGTTCCCAATGGGAAGTTTGTTTCCAATCCCGGTTCTACACTCGCCTAGATGTAACCCAACTCACGGTCGATGTGCTGATAGTGGAGCGCACGTGTGTAGGCCCCGCAGGCCCAACATTTATCCGACACCTCCTTTACCTTTCCTCCCTTCCCCCTTCCTCTTTCTGTGACAGTTCGTGTATTTATAATGCTAGGAATATATTTTGTTACTGTGAAGTATGTATTCGTAAGTATGTGAAACTTTTAAAAATCTAAAGTGCGAGTAAAAAGGGTATTTTTGCAATTACAGAAAAACCTAGGGTTGTTTTTGCAAAATGTATTTGGATTAGGGTAATTTCAAAATAAGTGAAATATGTTTTTCTTACTTAATGTCTTGTAAAAAAAATATATTTATTCAAAAGTTTAATTTGAAATGTGTGTGGTGAAGTGTGTAAAAAGTTTGGGGTAAAACGGTAAAAGTAAGGGTGTTTATGTAATTTTATAAAAGTACAGGTCCTTTTATGCAAGTTTCTGATTTACAAAAGTAACTTTCGAAATTACTCAGGACTAAAGTGTAAAAGTGCAAATCATTATGACGTGTCATAAATGCTTGCATTTAAGTCCTGAGTATTATAAAATTTTACTCTTCAGGACAAAAGCAATTCAAATCCAATTTTTGTTCAAAACTTCGCGTGTAAAAATATGAATTTTGAGTTTTTGAACTTGAGCCCTAAAGCAATGTTATAGAGTTTGAAAAACTCTCCAACTTTTGTTTTGGGCATTTCTTCATTAAGGTTTTAAATCAACGGGAAATTTTAGTTTTACAAACAGGTCCCTGCAGTTTTTCCATATTGCGTATAAGCCCTTGGGGAAAACCAATCCCCTTTCTTCTCTGTTTCCTTATCTCTGGCGCCCTTATCTCATTCCCCACGGCAGCAGCTCTGTTCAATTCCATTTTCCCCTCCCTCTCTCCTCCAACCAAGCTAGCACCGGCGGCATGGGGGCTCTTGGGGCCGGACGGGCGACGGCCGTAGCTCGGGGGCGCGCGGGAGCACGCGGCCCCAGGCAGCGCAGCACGCGGGGCCAGCCAGGGCAGCGGGCGGCTCCCAGGCGCGGGCGTGCTGGCGCCAGAGCGAGCGAGCGGCCCCACGCGGGGCGCGCGCGGTGCGGCTGCGCGGCGGCTCGGCGAGCGCGGGCCGCGGGAGCCGGTGGCGCGTGGGTGAGCGCGCGTGAGCTGCGGCAGCGCGCGGAGCGGAGGGCCCGGGTGAGCGCAGGTGGGCGCTGGCAGTGGCTGGGGCAGCGCACGGGCGGCACCGGGCAGGAGCGTGGCGAGCGGTTGGTGGCGGCGGCAGGGCGGCTGGGCGCACAGGCGCGGGGCTGGCCGCGGCTCGAGCGGGGTGCAGGAGGCGCGCGGCTGGCGGGCGTTAGGACGAACGGAGGCAGGCCGGAGCGGCGTGTCGTGCGGGCAGACTCGCGCGGGAGCACGGCGCGCAGGCAGATGCGGGCAGCGCACTGGCGTGGCGCGCGCAGAAGCGGAGCCAGCGGGTAGTGTGTGACGCAGCGAGGGTGGCTTGTGGTGCAAGCGTTCGGGCGAGGTCCCGGGCGGCAGAGCAGCGCGGCGCTAGTGCACTGGGCGAGCGAAGGTGCGCGGCTCGCGCGGGAGGCGTAACGCTGACGCGTGAGTGGCACGTGAGCCAAGCGGCGCTGGAGCGGTTCGCGGACGGTGCAGGAGCGAACGTGAGCGACGCCGAGCGGGTTGCGCGAGCGTGCGCGCGGTAACGTGCGAAAGCTGGCGATGTGTACAGGTGTTGGACGGCCGGAGCAGAGCGGACCCATGGGCATGAGCGGGCGATGCTGGAGTACGACGTGCCGAGCAACGGCACGCGCAAGAGGAGTTGCGGTGGAAAGCTGTTGCGCGAGATGCAGGAACGCGATGGCCGTATCAAGGACGCAGCTCAGGTGTTCGACGAAATGCCGATACGCGTGGTGCTGGAGAACGCGAGAGCCCTGCTGTTGGGCGAGGCATCAAGGGTGCAAGACGCCGTCCAGCAGATGAGGAGGAAGAAGGGCAGCAGCACGAGGTGGTCGAGGCGGAAACAGCGGCGCGGATTTGACAGCAGCTGATCCGCAAACAGCATGGCGTCCAGGGTTTCCTCCAAGGGTTTGACCACGTCAAGTGCTCAGCGTGGGGCGGCGGAGGCCACAGTTAGTGATGCGGCTACGAGTTTGGCGAGGCGAGTCGGAAGGAGGAGTTGTGGAGCGAAGGCGGTAGTTAGGCGTGACGAGCTCGGAGGTGCCTCGATGCAATCAAACACGGCAACCCTGCCCGGCAAACTTCTTTGTCAACCATGGAATCTCTTTATCGTCGAGCTTTTCTCTTCACCGATCCTATTCACCACGGGAAATCACTTTCCGTCTGTTCTTCTCCACAACCAAGGTTTGCCCTGATTCTCTGAATCTTCTTAATGCCGGCGATTCCTTTGCCGGAATATCGTCGTTCTTTTTCCTGTTATCTGCTTTCCCGGACCAGGGACTTGATTGCTATGTTTTAAAAAGTTCTAGGGTGTTCTTTGTAAAATTTCCAAAGCTTTCTATATTTCAAATCGATGAACTTCTACATTTCATAGAGTTTCGCAGGAAGTTCATAAAAATGTAAAAACAGTTTGGTTTGAAACCCTAGATCAAAATCTACAAGTTTATGTGGTGATCTTGAATTGAAAATCTTGATGTGTGGTCTAGGTCAAGTATTAGGGAATGAATGTTTTGTTGTGCTTTATATTGTATGCTTGTACTATAACTAAAAAATAAGCCATAGAATATATGTCTTAAATAGAAAGGTGTGATATCTAGTTAATCCTATCACCCTGGTGCTTATATCCTTGCCGTCAAGACATAACCCTTGTCTTGATTGCCGTTTCCGTAAAATTCTCTTCGTATAAAGATCTTTGTTAATTCATGTGCATCTGTTGCTTAGCTTATACATCTCTGCAGCTGCATTTCAACATCAGCTTTTGGTTCAGCCGCTAAGCATCCGTTTTCCTTGAGTCTAGGATGTTTCTGTGTAACAGCTGTCAGACGATACTTTTACCATCGGCTGGTTAGCTGATACGGTTGTTACCTTTCTAGTATCGGCTACTGCCAATACAGTCCTTTTGTTCTGTCCTACATCGACTGCACAGAGTCGATGTATCGGAGATGCACACACAATCTTAGGGTTCTTGCCATCGACCTACCCAAACCAATTTTTGGTTGCTTTTCCATATCGATCAAACAAGGCCGATCAATCTTTAGTTTCCCATCCATATCCACACACTTCTATCAGTCGATTTATCGACTGAGAGGTCGGCTTTATACTTATCGGTCACATACCCTTAACCTCACTCCAATCGGCTGTACGTCACTCAATAGTTGTGCTGACGTAATTAAGCCAATAAAACTTCACCTAGTTACCTAGAATAACACTTCAGCACATCTCAGTTAAGACACAACTGCTTTAGGAATCCTCCTTCTGCTAAGGTAATCGATGCTTTCATCGATCATCTAGGAACCCGATGCACTCATCAATCAGCTAAACCCCCATTATTTCCAATCGGCTCTGTTGTAATCTTCAACGAGTAGCCGATTCTAATTAGTTGTCCACCTTAAGCTCTATCTAAGTTTAGTTCAGATCTTTCTGGTTGATATGTAAGTAGTATGTTATATGAGTGCTAGATTGCAACTGAATTGTAACATAAGGTAGTTTTATGTGCACACTTTGATGAAATGTTGCATTGCATGTAGATACGATTACTTCGGCAACGGTACCTACGAGATGTCCCCGGAGTCTACGGAGGATGTTCCTAAAGACCAAATGAACGTCACCAAGGAATTAACTGAAGCCCCGAATCAAAGTTCGGAAAATATTAACATTTCTGACTTCAGCTCCACCAGTAAAGGCAAGCCCCGGACATATCCCACTACTTTATTTACACTGCAATCTATGTCTATTTATCTATACTTATGCATTAAGTCTAGGAGTTGAGATGAAACCCTAGTTGCATGATCTCTTAGGAATCCAATGTATTGAACCCGAGTCCTTATCGCTTAGATGCTCTGCTAAATAGGACCGGTAAAAGTCGGGTGATTTCCTGTCACTCGCGCGATATAGGAGTTGCTTGTTTACGATTCCGCAATCATTATAAGGATGATGGACAGGGTCATGTGCTGTATCATGACCTGTGGTTTACCCTGTCTGTTTTGATAAAAGTTTTAAGGTCGAAATGTGTGGTAGTGGTGGCTAAGCTTTTGAAAGTACTAGCCACATGCCGCGAAATATGGTAAGCGGTAAGCCTAGTACCCGATTGGCCCGACAAATGGACGCGCTTCCACCACTCGACTTTTATTTTATGTTTACACGCACCGACGTGTGGGAGTATGTTCTGCATGGCAGACAGGAATACGGGTTTTGTAGTCGCGCTACAGACGTATGTCCTGCACGAGTGATGTGCGTATGGTCCTGCAGTCGCTTGTGGTGGCCCTGATCCATAACCCGGAATATGAGGGAAACGGTTGCTCGGAACACCCTGTTGGTATTCCAAGCGTGTGTGTTAGGTGTACCTTGCAAGTTTAAATTCGATTCGAATCGTCCGCCTCTCACGAGGATTGAGATTGCTTATCCCTTCTGCCACATCGAGTAAAAAGTATAATTGTTGATGGAATAATCTTAATGAATGATAATCTATATCATGCTTGTTTAGTATAGGTGCTTACCTAGAATGGCTAATCAAGCTAGAATCTAAAAGCTAAAACTTAAAAATGGTTTATACTCTCTGTTGCTTTTCAGCTGAAAATAAACTCAAAGCCCCATATAGTACCTTCATGAGTCTAATTATGGGTTAAAGTATACCCAAACTCGGGTAAGTCTTGCTGAGTATTAGTATACTCAGCCTTGCTAGTTTTATATTTTTCAGGTAAATCCTTTGAAGATTCTACTCTTCCCCTGCCTTGGCCCTGTGCTCTTCCAGAAGATTGGTCCGTGGAATGGGATCTGTCCCCGGCCAACACTGATGATACCGAGTGATGTCGTGCCTGGGCTTAGCATGACATCCATCTTGACGGCGTGTTGTGAATCGTCGCGTATGTTTTTCGTTGCTAAAAACCATAACTTAAACAGTTTGTAATGTTTTCTCTAAATTTGAAACTTTGCACTAATGTTGGAAACTCTTGTAACGTAATTCTTTGTGATGTAAAATATGATGGTGACTGTATCTCTGGGCTCACCTTCGTGTGAGGTAACCTTATTTGATCCTGTGTATCGGTGGTTTATCGGGACGTTACCCGACAGGCCAAGGGATTATATCGTTTGAAGCACGTTGGAGCCCTCGGGAGTGGACTCGCGTACTTGAACCGGTATAATTCAGGTTGGTTCTGCCACACTTTCCTCCCATCTTTTTTTCTCCACACGAGAGTATGGTGAGGCTGTCTCCAGCGGAGACGGTAAAAGGTTCGCTATCCTAAATTTAGCGAACGGGAGACATCACTACACGGTCCAGCGGGAGCAGGTAGAGCGTGCGCTATTTTAGCGGATGGCCACCAGTGCTGCTAAATGTGGTGTCTCGCTCGCCCTTCTGTATCCACTGCTTCCGCCGCCGCAACACGCTAGCGCTAGGTCTCGGTTTTAGAGAAAGATGACTTTTTAAGGATGGTAAGATATAGAGAATGAGATTTAGAGAATGCTGTTGCAGAGTAGGAGATATAGAGAACGGAATCTTTTTAGGGGAGTCTGTAAAGGATAGGGAATATTTCTTTAGAGGGGGAGCGTGGCAGGCGGTGGAACGGGTCCCGATGGAGTGGTGGAAAATGGGACCCGCAGAAAGCTCTCGCGCGGGGCGCTGGCTGGAGCGCGGAGGGAGGGCCATCGGGCATGGTGACCTCCCCTCGCGGGAGCGGCGGCGTCGGGGAGCGGGCGGCCCGCGACGGTGAGCGCGGCGTGCTCCCGCGGGAACGGCGGTGCCGGGAGAGTGGCGGCGGGCTGCCCGGTCGTGGCAGCTCCTGGAGCGCTAATTTTTTTCGAGTTTTTCTTTCTACGAGTATAACTTTTGTTCCTGATTTTTTCTTCTAGAAAAAGGTTTTGCGCCAACTTTTTTTCCAATTTTTTTCATCATTTTTCTTTCGAAAACTTTGTTTCCGATCTTCCAAATTTTTTTCTATAACTTTATTCTCTTTTTTTTTCTGCAAACTTTTTGCCTACTACGTTTTGTTTTAAAATTTTCGTTCATAACTTTTTCTAGTAAATTTTTGCTTCACTTTTTGTCCGGGAACATTTTTTCCAATCTTTATTTCAGATTTTGTTCAAAAACTTTGTTTCTAAAAGTTTTATTAAACTTTGGTGTATAATTTTTTTGGGATTTATTGTGTGGTGAGCGGTGTCCGAGATCGACCGTACGGAGCGCTCCTTACGGTCGACCGTAAATTAGCATGGTCCAAGTTTGTTCTCGTTATTTAGGCAACAATTTTTATGTGTTGTCTTTGAAAACAAAAATGAAATGATATGGTATATATATGAGCTATTAGTTTCAACCATCAACTAAATCTCATGATGGTTAGATGGTAGTCTTGTAAGCATAAAATTCAACCTCTCACTAGAAGACACATGACACACTGCCGAAATAAATTTATTAGAGACAAGAGGGTAGATTAGTCTTTTGCCACCCCGAGGAACGTGGTATGAGTCCGAGATTTAAATCCAGACCGGTCCGTCCTGCACTCTACCCGCACTCTAGTAGAGACACGATCCGTGGGATTCGAACTCAGGTTGCCAGCCTCGCACCCACGTGGGCTGACCAACCGAGAGCTGAGCCCCGCTCCTCTGAAGTAATTTATTGGGATAGAGATATCCTGAAATTAAAAATAAAATCGAGTCATCGCATTATAGCTTGCTCTCCAACCAAACACCTCCCTTAGAATTGTTGCACACCAGGATTAGTTTTCTCCACTTGATTTGAAGCTTTTGAAATAACAAAACTTCCAGAACTAAACATATTGTTCCTTCAGAAAAGGAATTTGGGGCAGATATGTTCAACTGAATGTTGACACAGTCATGCACAGCTTATCACGGCTAGTCAAAAGGTGCTCCAGCTAGGTGTCCGTAATTTACTCCTTCTATATGTTGATATTATTAACTACCATCTATGTGCTAACTTTAATCAATACTAGATTCTGGAGTAGATCTAAGAGAAAGTTCAACTCTGATCCGGGCGACCAAATATGAGATGAGAATAAATGACGCTATTGGCAGGAACTTTCAACGTTTCTCTGTAGTAAACATAGTCAACAATTCTAGGAAGTTTTTGCAAATGTTGAGAATTGTATTCAAACATTGATGGATATAAAAAGTATATACAGTTCTCACGACAAGTTATGTATTTATAATTGGTTCAAACATATCATGAAACATAGCAGGTAGCGCTATCGTTTCTTTTAATTTATCTGAACCAATAGATAGGAGAAGTCATACGTACATAGCTCTTAAGCTGGCCCCACCTTAAATATTGCCGCCACTTTGTTGATGGTAGTCTAATAACATCATTCTTTAAATGTTAAGGCACGCATGGGCAAAAGGGTCAATATTAATGAGATATTACAAATTGAACAAAATTCGTCTACTATATGTGTATTAGTAGACAAATTTATCCAAGCTTGTCTATATTGAATAAGACAAAGTGTACAGTCACCCACAGCTTATCATGGTTAGTCAAAGGTGCCTAGAGTCTATGTGCTAACTTTAATCCATACTAGAGGAGATATAAGAGAAATTTCAACTCTGATCTGTAACCATCAGGTTGATAAAGTACTATGAGATAAGAATAAATGACATTATTGCGGGAGTTTTCAACTTTGCTCTGTAGTAAACATGGAGATGAAATCTAGGAATTCAATGCAAATGTGGAGAATGGTTTATACATGCATATGGATTACTCCCTCCGTCCCTAAAAACTGCAACTCTCGCTTCCTAAGAATTCAAATAATTTCAAGTTTGATCAACTTTATACAAAATAATATCAATATTTATCTTACAAAATAAGTATCATTATATTAATCATGTAATATATTTTTCATACTAAATCAATTTGGAGACATAAATGTTAGTAAATTTTTATATAAATTTGGTTAAATTTGAAACTGTTTAACTCCTCGAAAAGCAAGAGTTGCATTCTTTTTGGAACGGAGGGAGTATTGGATATACAAAGTTTAGATCAAACGCGACAAGTTATATATTTATAATTGGTTCAAACATATCATAGCAAGGTAGCGGGTAGAGCTATTGTTTCTTTTAATTTGTCTGAAACAATAGATATGTTGTTTCGTGGCACTGTAAAACTGATTTTGGTTTTAAAGCAACACAATGAAAAGGGTGTTAATTACTCCTGAAACTCTAAAGAAAAGTAACACGAAAGCGAATGGTGGCATCACATCTGGTTGGTAAGTTCAACGGTTTGACCAAAAGATGTCCATCTTCCTCAATCCCCACCAACAACCGTACCCCACCTGAGCTGGCTCCACCCATAAATATTGCCACCATCCAAGAAGGGTACGCCACCTCCCAAGAAGGGTAGTAATGGTAAAATATAACTTTCATCGTTTTTTTAAAAAAAGAATAGATCTTTAGTGTCATGCTTTTTAATACCCGATGTAAACTAATTTCTAATTACTATGTTACCACCCAATGTCAAAGGATGATTACTTGTACATCTTTCAAATATTTTCCTAAGTTTTAAATTAATAAATAAAAAATAGCCATTCCAAATCCTATAGTGTTGCTGCAACTTTAGACTTCATCCCCCTAGCCCATGGCATTTCTAAATGTCAGAAATCAATTCTTGTTTCGCGGCGCGTTTCTTAAAGCCAGGAGGCGCAATAATAATGATTATAGTAAGTTCTTTTTTTTTCTACAGAGTGTTCTTTATCTATTGTATCTGTAGCAATTTTTCATCCACCTTATCATATGACTCAAATGCTTTTTGTGTAGTCGCATATGATTCAAATACTATTGTATTTTATATGAGCATAGTGGTGTTGTACATGTGCTCATATATTTAGCACGACTAACGAGGCACTCAGCATTTTGGCGTTTGCACGTGGATCAAATTATTGCTTAGAAATGTAACTTTTTCCAAAGTAATAAAAGTCTCTCTTCTCCTGGAAAAAAAATATGTGACACTATCTCTCCCTGGACGAGCCAAGCTCGACTATGTTGACACCCGACAGAGGTCACTCGAGTGCCACGGAGGCAGCATCGGCTGCAACCACAAACAGATAGCCTTCCCCTTCAGCGGCCACGACCACGAGTGCCCGGACGCCCGCCACCCGTTGCCATGGCCTCCTCCCTGGCCGCCTTCCACTCCGCAGCCGGCCACGTCCCCCGCCCTCGCAGGCAGCAGGGCGCCGCCCACGGGCGCGCCTTCTCCATCCTCCAGCTGCTCCACCTTCCGCCGGAGCCGCTGCCCCGCCGCCGCTCCCGAAGGGTCGCCGCTGAGGTACGCCTGGACTCTATGCGGACTCAAAAACGGACCTTTGCTTCGGAGATGTGACGTGTCCCGTTCTAGGACCTTCGCAGTTCGCGACTGGCGGCGCTGGCACCACCACCGGCGATGGCGGCGGCGGCAGGACGAGGGGAGTCGTGGGCGTCGACGTTGCCGCGGTCGCTGCTGTGCTGCGTGAGGCCAGAACGGCTGATGACGTGGAGCTTCTGGTGAATGGTATCTTGGAAGGCGGCGCCGGCGAGGGCGGCCTCCTGCCCCTCCAAGTGTACACCACCGTGATTCGGGGGCTCGGCAAGGAGAACTGCCTGGACGCCGCGTTCGCCGTCGTCGAGCATCTCAAACGGAGAGGGGTCAGGCTCAACCAATTCCTTTACAACTGCCTCCTCGGCGCTGTCAAGAACTGCGGCGAGTTCGGGCGGATTGAGGGTGTTCTCGCTGACATGGAAGCGCAGGGAATCTCCCCAAACATTGTGACCTTCAACACCCTGATGTCCGTCTATGTTCAACAGGGCAAGACGGACGATGTCTTCAGGGTGTACGCCGAAATTGAAGGCCGGGGACTCGTGCCGACTGCAGCAACATACTCCACTCTGATGTCAGCCTACAAGAAGGCCGGGGATGCGTTTGCAGCCATCAAGTTCTTTGTCATGCTCAGGGAGAGGTACAAGAAGGGTGAGTTGGTGGGGAACCATGACAATTGGGAGCAGGAGTTTGTCAAGTTTGAGAAGCTTACTGTCCGGGTGTGTTACATGTCAATGCGACGGTCTCTTGTCAGTGGGCAGAATCCGGTCGGTGAGGTGTTGAAGGTTCTCCTTGCCATGGATGAAGCAGGTGTGAGGCCAGAAAGAAGCGATTATGAGAGGCTTGTCTGGGCGTGCACTGGGGAGGAACATTACGCCATTGGCAAGGAGCTGTATCAGAGGATTCGTGAGCGTGATGGGGAGATAAGCCTGTCGGTCTGCAACCATCTGATTTGGCTGATGGGCAAGTCTAAGAAATGGTGGGCAGCTCTTGAGATTTATGAGGATTTGTTGGAGAAAGGGCCGAAGCAGAACAATTTGTCTTATGAGCTGATCATGTCACATTTCAACATTCTGCTGAATGCTGCAAAGAGAAGGGGAACTTGGAGGTGGGCTGTTAGGCTGCTTAACAAGATGCAAGAGAAGGGCTTGAAGCCTGGAAGCAAAGAGTGGAATGCAGTTCTACTTGCATGTTCAAGGGCTTCTGAAACATCGGCCGCAGTGGATATCTTCAAGAAAATGGTAGAGGAAGGGTTGAAACCAGATATAGTTTCCTATGGAGCACTGCTGAGTGCACTTGAGAAAGGCAAGCTATATGATGAGGCCCTGAGAGTCTGGGAACACATGTGCAAAGTTGGTGTTAAGCCAAACCTGTATGCATATACAATTTTGGTTTCAATTTACATTGGTAAGGGCAATCATGCTATGGTAGATACTGTTCTTCACGATATGGTGTCAACACAGATTGAGCCAACAGTTGTAACCTTCAACGCAATAATCAGCGCATGTGTGAGGAATAATATGGGTGGCACTGCTTTTGAGTGGTTTCACAGGATGAAAATGCGGAGCATTGAGCCAAATGAAATTACGTATCAGATGTTGATTGAAGCTCTTGTACAAGATGGTAAACCAAGGCTTGCCTACGAGATGTACAAGAGGGCTTGCAGCCAAGGTCTTGAACTTCCTGCAAAGTCATATGACACTGTAATGGAGGCATGTAAAGCTTATGGTTCCCTCATAGATCTAACTACTTTGGGTCTTCGCCCTACGAAAAGGGAGGAACCCATCAGGTTAGAGGATAACTTTTCGAGTTTTTCTCAAATCAAGGAGCTGCCTAACAGTACTCAACATTTTGGAGGCACTGGAATGTATGGATTTTTTAGATACAGAATGGCAAGACCATAATTATAGCATGCTACCACTCCCTTGTATAGTTGTCTTCACCCTCAAAAACCTATTCAACATTAAAAAAAGGGTCACTGACATATTTGTAAGTTCCCAAAATTGTAAAAATTATTACATTAGCATTTTTTATTCCACTTATGTTAGAGTAGGTCTTTTAAAATATGTTTAAGTAATTATCTTTTGTTTTCTGCTGTAGTTCAAAGTTTACTCATTAATCTGTTAACCCCATACTTAGTGTTAACAAATATTTGAAAACACATCATATGCTTCTTTTTAAAATTTGCATGGAGATATCTGTGTAAATAGTTTGCTGATCCAAACAGTAGTTAACTTTACTAAATTATCAAATTTAGTACATAAGCATTTTTTTTCATTCCTCTTATGTTAGAGTGGATCTTTTAAGCTTATGTTTAAGAAATTATTTTGCTTCTCTATTGTAGTCCAAAATTTATTCGATTGATCTGTTGATTTGTCCCCACACTTAGAGTTAACAATTATTTGAAAACGCATCATATGCTTTTTCTTACTTGCATGCAGACCATGTAAATTTCTATGCAAACTGTATTTAAATTTGTATCACGTTATCTTTACTATATCACTAGTAAGATATAGGGGCCCTGCAAAACAAAAACAGTCAAAATCTAAAGGCCTTGCTTTGCAATTTGAAGCGTTGAACCTTATCCCCAACTCTGTTCAGGTAATAGGAGTTACTATGAAACGACCCACTGCCTTCTGATGGTTTCACCAAGTTTCCTATGGGATCTGAAACTTGAAACCAAAGGTTTGTTATTGTCGTGCTGTCTTTTGCAGTTTTCCATTAAATTCATTTCTGTGTTCCACGTTGAATTGCATATGCCGAACTGTCCCAAGTCGCCTAGTGTCCAAGACTCCAGGTTACACTCAATCACCCTCCCACATACAGTTTCTATGTCAGGTTTTGCTCTGGTGAATCTCCCGTGTCCAGCTTCAGTACTTCCCTTCATGAACTACAAATTTTATGAATACAATTGTACACCTTTTAACTTCTGCATACAACTAATGTCTTATTTTTATTTTTTTGGTTTGTTACATGACATTTTACATTTGGTGGTAATGTTTGAAATCCCATGATTAATAACAAAGACAAAGACCTGATAACTGATATGGACTATTCAGGGCAAAACCTGATATGGCCTTCCCTGAAATGGAAGCATGTAAAGCTTATGGTTCCCTCATAGATCTAACTACTTTGGGTCCTCACCCTAGAAAAGGGAGGAACCCATCATGTTAGAGAATAACTTTTCGAGTTTTTCTCAAATCAAGGAGCTGCCTAACAGTACTCAACATTTTGGAGGCACTGGAATGTATGGAATTTTTAGATACAAAATGGCAAGACCATGATTGTAGCATGCTACTACTCCCTTGTATAGTTGTCTTCACCCTCCAAAACCTATTCAACATTAAAAAAAAAGGGTTATTGACATATTTTTAAGTTCCCCAAATTGTAAAAGTTAGTACATTAGCATTTTTTTATTCCTCTTATGTTAGAGTAGGTGTTTTAAACTTTGTTTAAGTAATTATTTTTCTTGTCTGCTGTAGTTCAAACTTTACTGCATTAATCTGTTAACCCCCATACTTAATGGTAACAATTATTTGAAAAACACCATATGCTTCTTTTTTTAAGTTTGCATGCATATATTTGTGTAAGTAGTTTGCTGATCCAAACAGTAGTTAACTTTCCTAAATTATTAAATTTGGTACATTAGCATTTTTTTCATTCTTCTTATGTTAATATGGATCTTTAAGCAATTATTTTGCCTGTCTACCATAGTACAAAGTTTATTCGATTCTGTTGATTTATCCCCACACTTAGAGTTAACATGTGTTTGAAAAAGCATCATGTGCTTTTCTTACTTGCATGCAGATATACGTGTCAAAAAAAAAATTGGCCCGAACAGTTGTTACATTTTAATCATGTTAGTTTTAGTATATCACTAGAAAGACATAGGATACTCGCAAAACAAAAGCAGTCTAAAAATCTTCAGGCTTTGCGGTGCAATTTGAAGTGTCGAACCTTATCCCCCACTCTGTTCAGGTAATAGGAGTTACTACGAAACGACCCACTGCCTTCTGATGGTTTCACCTAGTTTCCTGTGGATCTGAAACTTGAAATCAAGGGTTTGTTACTGTCGTGCACTCGTGCTGTCTTTTGCAGTTTTCCACTAAATTCATTTCTGTGTTCCACGTTGAATTGCATATGCAGAACTGTCCCAAGTCGAACATACCATCCACATTGGGTTTGCGGCTCATGCCCAAGACTCCAGGTTACACTAAATCACCCTCCCCCATAGGCCAGTTTCTATGTCAGGTTTTGCTCTGGTGAATCTCCCGTGTCCAGCTTTACTACTTCCCTTAATGAACGACAAATTTTATGAATACGATAGTACATCCTTTAACTTCTGCATACAACTAATGTCTTATTTTTATGTTTTTGGTTTGTTACATGACATTTTACATTTGGTGGTAATGTTTGAAATCCCATGATTAATAACAAAGACAAAGATCTGATAACTGATATAGACTATTCAGGGCAAAACCTGATATGGCCTTCCTTGAAGTTATTATTGCAGGGAAAGCACAACTATATTTTGTACAACCTCCGGTTGGATTTTATTTGTGGTCCGGACCGGATAGGTTGGTTTACTAAGGATTGATTTTTGTTGGAATGACAAATAAATGCGACCGGCAGTAGTACAATACTATGTGAGCAGTTGAGCCCCTTCTGATAGTCATTTTTAAGCGTAAAGAAAGCCTAATTGAGTATTATATTAATCACTATTGCCTTTTACTACCAGTTCGCTGTATTAATCTGTGATACAAATTTGTTTGGGTCATTTTTCATCTACTACTTGGTGGGCCTGAGGCAATTCGGTATGCAGTGCCATAATGGCAGCTATCTTGATGATGCGCAAAAATCAGGTGCTGCAGAAAAATGCTACAACTTGAAATTTGTGTACACATAAATTTAGATGTTACAATTGCAAAAAAAAAATTGTTCTTTACTAATTTGCATCGCTACCATATCATTTCTGACTATTTTGATGTTGGTCTTTTGCTTCGGTGCCCTGAATTGCAATTGAGTTGAGTTAGTTCTAACTTCTAACATGTCACGACAGGAGTGACATGTTTTTATTTTAATAGATTACTCATTTCAAAGATCTCAGGTGCAAGAAACAATATTGCACTCCCAAAATTGAGACACTAGGCAAGTTAAACAATCTGGATTTTCTAAGTACTCCCCTCTGTTTTTGTACAATTTAGTTCTCCCCTCTGTTTTTAAAATATACGATGTTTAGGAAGTCCTAATAATAGCTCTGTTTTTAAATATGCTTATACCGGAAAAACCAATAAACCAAATTGACAACAACAAAGCCATACAGGCTTTATACAAAAGCCGCGGCCTGGAGAGCAGCACATTGCCAATAGCTGGGAACACAACCCCGCAGGATATTAAGTTACTAACAATGTTGACAACATTAGAAGCATATGATGATAAGACACTAATTCTACTTCGACTCTGCTAAAGAACTGGACAATCCACAATAATCCCTTCCAGGTAGGCTGTGGAAGCATATGATCCACGAACATCTCTCTGCGCAGAATTTCAGAAGGAAAAAATTGGAACAGAAATTGAAAAGGCGAAGATGAAGGACATGGACCGATATGCAATTTCACGAGGTATACAAAAACTATATTATTCAGGTAACCACGACAGACTGATTTGCAACACGCACCAGGAACTGCAAAGATGCAATGTGATTGGCCTGAAGAACTCCTTACTGAAGCCGCGCTCACTCGCCCAGTGAAGACAGTAGGCCGCCCAGCTTCGACCGTCCCATGATCGAGCGTACCCTGAAGGAAAAACTAGGCTCGCTTCGGGATTGGCTCGAGTGCTTGTCCCGTTCTTCGGCCTTTCTGAGGAGTCGTCGATCTCCGCAGGGTATATATTACGGTTTCAGGATCCTTCAGGACTCCTGTGCACCTTCCGTGCGATAGAAACTCATGGAATCGCTAAAGCCCACTACAGCCCAGCAGCGGCCCACTGGGCACAGCAGCGCGCACAGGCAAGCAGTAATCATGCTGACGAATGACGATAGTCTTGTTGCAGCGCCGGAAGGAGGCTCAGGTCAGTCGTGCATGTACCTTTGATTATTTTTATTATTTATACTTCCTTTTGTTTTTTTTAGTTTGTAATAGCAGATTCAACATTATTGTTATAGCTGGATCAACATTTTGAAAAACTTCTTCAACATTTTTAAAAAATATTAAAACCGTATATTATAAATGTTGAAATGATAAAAATGTTGAATTAGTATATTGAAATGTTGAAATATTAAAATTTAGAAATTTAGATCACATACTGGATTTCATTTTGTTGCATTAATTCTGAGAAATACCGTGGCTCAAATGGATTTAAAATTGGATGCATGGTTTAAGATAAAACAGCATTTGAAGCTTGAATTTGTTTAGCATCCCACCCACCACCCTATAGCTGTACATCGGGCCGGGCCGGCCCGGCCCGACTCTTACATGGGCCGTGCCAATCTATAAAATGCCAGCCCGGCCCAGCACAATTACACTAACGGGCCGTGCCGTGCCGCCCATCGGGCTGGCTTCTCGGCCCATGGCACGGCCCATTTAGCACGACAGCCCACTAGACCCATTAGGTCTGTCGGGGCTTTACAGCCCGCTCATCCAACACATGATTTAATTATTTAAACAACAGAATAGAAGATGTATATAGAAAATTTCAAACATACAGCACTCAACTCAACCAGAAAATATTACACAAATACACAGTCAAACCGTCCAAAATAGATCACCAAATAGTTTAAGTGATACAAATTGCCCAATTCAGTTGTGGGTTGCCTTAATGTTTGGCTGCCTCATTAAAAACCTTTCTAAGTAAAAACTCATATCAACTACATGAGAAAACCTTAGAAAGGAAAAGAGTACAGCCAACAACCCACTCTCAGTTGGGCTTAAGACGGCGCTTCGTCGATGTACAAGTCCTCGAATCCAGAGAGAAGCTCCTCATTCTCCAAGTCATGCTGCTGCCGAGATGCTCCAAACTCCCAGTCCTTCAAACATGAAAGCATCTCCACCATCTCGCATGTCAAGCTTCGACGCCGCTCTTCAATTACCCTGCCAACAAGAGAAAAGGTAGATTCTGAACTAATCGTAGACACAGGAACCGTCATAATATCTTTAGCAAGGATAGATAGTACCGGGTATAAGCGCCTGTGATCACGCCACCAGCTCAAAATGTTAAAGTCATCATCAAAATCAGAAATAGGATCACTATCAAGATATGATGACAACTCAGATGACTGAGAGGCAAGCAGGGGGGTTGTAGCAGTAGCAAATGTAGGTGAAAGTGAAGCAGATGCATTAGTACAAGATGATGGGGCTGAACCTCCACCAACTGCATCAGAACCAAAAATCTTCCCCCAAACTTTCCTCTTCTTTCCAGCAGTATTAATTTGAGGTTGACGATGCGACTGAATGTTACCAAATTTCTGCTCATACTTAGCAAACACTTTAGAAAGCTCAACACGAACAGATTCATAATACCAATAGTAATCATGATTGGTAAGCTGCGAAATAAGAGAGAGTGCCTTATGAAAGCGTCTAATCTTAGCCCTAGGGTCAAGAATAAAAGCAAATGAATACAACATAGGAATAGTCCTCCAGTACTTAAACAACTTAGCTTTCATAGGCAGTATAGACTCCATAAGCAAAGGATCATTCTCATATTTATTCAGATGAGTAGCAATCTCAATAATATGATGCAACATGATAGGAGCAGTGGGATAGTAAACACCAGACATCTCAACGGTAGACTCATAGAACAATTCAAGAAATGAAAGCAGAGTTTCAGCAACATACCAATGATCTTCAGTGAGAAGGGTCTGACCCATAGCCTGCTTATAGTGAGTATGGATAAAAACAGAGAAGGTGAAGAAGGTGCTTTAACATGAGATAAGTGGAGTTCCATCTCACATCCATGTCCAAGCCAAACTTTCTAGGACGGACACCCATAGCAATACAATAAGATTTGTATGCAGCAATCCTTTGATTAGATGAATTCAAGAAAGATATGGTAGTTCTGAATGCTTCAAGATAAGGTTTCAAACGCTTCAAACCAGATTTAACAATCAAGTTTATAATATGACATGCACATCTTTGATGCAAGAAAACAGAACCAATGTATCCAGAGAATTTAGGAGTCAAAGAAGTCATGGCATTAGCATTAGCAGATGCATTGTCAAGAGTAAAAGAGAAGATCTTATCAGTCAACTTCCACTCATCAAGCACAAAACCAATTCGCTCAGCAATATTAGAACCAGAATGAGAACAATCTATAAGACGCAAGCCAAGCAACCTCTTCTCTAGTTCCCAATTAGAAATAAAAAAATGAGCAACCACACTAAGATAATCCTCCTTAGCATTACCATTCCAAATATCAGATGTAATTGCAACAGAAGAACATGCATTTAAACAGTCCATAAGCAAAGTACGAGATTGATTGAAAAGCTTAGCAACATCTCTAGTGGTTGTCTGCCTAGAAATAGGGGCAAACCTAGGATTATGAGCACGTTTGATATAATCAACGAAAGCATTATATGCACCAATGCCAAGAGGCAGATCTAACCTAGCAATCATATGACATAATTCAGTACGAGCAAACTCAGCATTGTACTCCCAATTTCTAAGAGAACCATCAGAACTAAACTGAAGCACAGATTGAGACCTTGCAAAATGATCAGCCTTCTTACTACATGAAGCAAGATGCCTAATTAAATGACCAGTACCATTAGTAGAAACACCAGTAAGAACTTTCTTGCAGAGGGTGCATTTAGCACCAGAACATACCCTCTTACATTCACCTCCTCAGAGATCTCCTCGAAGTTGTTCCAAACGTGCGAGGTGCGTGCCCTTCTCCTGCCCGGGGTACAGGAGGTGGTGGAGGATGATCCCCTAGGCTCGGGTTGGCCCGCGACCTCGATGAAGAAGCCATCCAGGGGGCCGCGCCCGCGCGGGGGGCCGCCGGGGGGGTGCGGGCCGCGGGGGCGGGGCCGCCGGACGCCGGTGCCCGGGGGCGCGGGGGGCCGCTGGACGTCGGTGCCCGGACCGCCCGACGCCGGTGCCAGGGGCGCGGGGGGCCGCCGGGGGGGGGGCGGGGGGTGGGGCCGCTGGTGGGGCGTGGGGGGCGACGGGGCGGGGCCGAGGGGCCGCCGGGGGGGGGGGGCGGAGGGCCGCCGGTGCCGGGCAGCCGGGGGGCGGGGGCACGGGGGCGGGGCCGCCGGGGGGGCGCGGGCGCCCGGGCGCCCGGGCGTGGCGGCGTGCGGCGGTGCGGGACTGCGGGAGTGCGGGACGGGAGTGTGCGGGTTAGGGTTAGGGTTCTGGGAGTGGGTGGGGGGCCGGCCGCCGGGGGGGGGCGGTTTATATACGACACGGGTTTATTGGGTTGGGCCGTGCCTTATGGGCCTTATCGGGTTGTGACGGGCTGCAATTAACCGGGCCGTGCCGTGCCGCCCATCGGGCTGTCTTCTCGGCCCATGGCATGGCCCGGCCTTTTCTCGAGCCTGGCCCGGCCCATCGTATATCGTGCCGGGCCTCTTTTGGGCCGGGCCAAAATCATCGGGCTGTGTGCCGGCCCATTTAGCCCGGCCCAAATGTACAGCTATACACCACCCTCCACTCAGATCGCAACACGTGTCCCCAATATATTGTTGCTGCGCTTCTCCGTGAACCCGCTCCGCATGCGCAGTTCATGCAAGCTGTGCTCACTTACCTCCAGGTATGATCTCAGCCATCCAATGATATTATACGGATATCAAACAGTGGAAGATGTATTGATTAAAATTTATCGGAAGATGTATAGGAATTCCCCTCCGCTTCTCCTTTCGGTTCCGAGTTAAAAAGTGATCCAAATCGGCGATGGTGTAGCTGCCTGATCTCTAAACTATAGATGACTGGACAAGCGGCACGACGCGACACAGCACAGGCCCGACTAGGCACGCTAAGCTAACCGGGTTCAGACGACACAAAGGTCAGCAAGGGAGGAGAGGAGAAAGGAGCAGATGCTGATCCCGCCACCGCCTACAGCTCGGATCCACCGTCCCCCGCCCGCGCACCGGCCGCCGCATGCCATCCCTCCTCACGTGCCAGACATGTGGGCACTGGAGAGCCAGTGCGGTGGCTGGAAGGAGATGATGGAGATCGAGGGGAGGAAGGAGGCAATGCTGGAGAGCTAGTACGGTTGCTAGAAGGAGATGATGTTGACCGAGGGGAGGAAGGAGGCAATGCTGATTTTTATATGTATACTCTAAGTTTACATGGACCTAGCGGGCCAGCCGGGCTCAACTGTGCCAGCCATTAACTTGCTATGGGGTAAGGGTATGGCCCAAACATGATACGGGTCACAGGCCATGCAGGCCCAGCATGATGCTGACCGGGCTGTGCCGTACTTAGGCAAGACCAAATTTCTGGGCCAGGTCCCGGCCCACGGACCTTTTGGCTGACTGATCCTGTGATGCCTAGAGATGGGTTCCTTCGCTCTCCACTCTACAAGAGATGTAGGATCCTTCGCTTGCAAGCGGGGCGGGTTGTGGGCTTGTGGCTACCCCGCGTCTGCTCAAGCCGCAAGTCCTGTTGCGGGCACATGCGGCTGCCCGCATGGCGCCGCTTGCTTTTTGCGGGCTTTGCGGCAGCCCGCAGGCGCCCCGCGTCCGCTTGCCCCCGTACGGCCGCGTACGTCCGCCTGCCGCACAATTACTCAATTAGCCTTGCTAAACAACATTCCTCCAAATTAAATCATCTCCAAACCTTACAGATCAAAGGCTCAAAGCCACCTCACCGAACTATCCATGAGAAGCTCTTAGCAGAGGCTCCTCTAGCACATCAGGACTAGAGTACGTAGGGGATGAATCGGACCAAGAGGAGCGTCCCTGACTCCTTTCGATCTCGAGGCTGGAGCTGGAACAGCAGGCGAAAGTCTCGACGTGGAGCACAGACGGATCAAACACCCAAGCAGGCGAAAGCCTCGCCGCTATTGTAGGAGTTAGAGGCACACAACGCGGCAGGTTGTGGCGCCGCCGGGTTGTGCGGACTCGCCACGTAACGCCGCTAAAACGATGCGGGCAGAATCGCGGGCTTTGACGGGTTGGCGTCACGGGTCTTTCCAACGGGCTTGCGGCAAAGCCCGCCCCGCTTGCAAGCCTAATCTACCAGCGGATCAGAACTAGGGCAGGAGATTTGCATCTCTTGTCATTACAGGAAAAACAAGTCCTTTCTAGAGCATGAGAAGCTTCATCCCATCAACTAGTGATGCCGTGTATATAGTTCTTGGTCAAAGGGGAAAACGTAAAAATGACGGAATCCTAAAAAATTCTTGAGCAGTGAAATCTATAGGGAGACCTCGACATAAGTTGCTGGCAATCGCACATACCCAGAACTTCGACGTAATACTACGAATAGCAGTGCATAACTGCTACATCTCGTCGGATCTCTACTGTGTTTCTGGCGTTCTGCAAATATTATTCCATTCGGAAACTATGGGATGGTATTAAGGATGCGAATGTCTCGTCGGATCTCTACTGTGTTTCTGGCGTTCTGCAAATATTATTCCATTCGGAAACTATGGGATGGTATTAAGGATGCGAATGACTACCTAATAGTATTTTTTAGCTAATTAATTACGATAGCATACCAGTATAGTTTATTTCTCCTCCCAAATTATTTACGCAGAATACCATTCTAGTTTATTTTGCATCCTAGTTATATATATAATTTTGCATCAGACCTCCGTCCACCTGATGACCCAAATTATATATAATTTGCATCCCTAGATGGCATACTGTGGCAACAATTTAATTTCTTCGTTAATATTAGCTTATAACTAAATTCAAATCATATATATGTTCAGACCTTCCTCGAAAGCCAATATCTCAGTAACTTTTACACGTTCTACAATATCAGTTAGTACACGTTAAATCTAGAGCGGACCTTTGGAGATGAACAATTTCATATGACTGGCAGACTGAGTCAACTTCCTCCTCCTTTTCCAATCTCAAGAAAGCTCGCAACACATTGACAATTAGTTTCTCATGATTAAAAAGAATAATGGCAAATCAGCATTTATACATATGTCCTTCAGAAACTTAATCTTTGCCACTCCAAAATCCAAAGAGTATCCCACGTCGAGAGCTGACCTACTGTTAGAACTGGGAAGAAGTCCACAAAGCATGGGCAGGGTCGTCCTTTGGCTTCACATCCTAGCGGTGCTCTCGGCTATATAAACAGCCACATCGATCACGGTCCATTACCCCAAAACAAACATTCAAGAAAACATGTCCCCGTCGAATTTGACCATCTTGTTCTTCCTTTTTTTTTAAACAGAAGGGGTATTCCCCTACTGGTTATATATTAATTAAAAAGAGGTAAAGAAAAAACCGTCCAAGAACTCAAGACACAAAGAAAGAAACAAAGAAAATCAGAAAAATTACAAAAGGGTTTCTAGCCATTCGTACATCAAAGGTTTTATACTTGCTTTTGCCTTTAGGATAACCAAGGCAAATTCTCTCTTGAAGTGGCTCAAGCAATTGTCACGGTGAGTGTCACACCCCGGGTCATGGGACTACGCACATGACGTACATATTTTAGGATAAAAGATGGAACATGACCCACGCCCTACATCAGCTATAACTACTCGTACCGTAGTAGGACTAGTTCGGAATAGAAGAAAACTACTCGAGTAGCACTCGGGTAGGACTTCTAAGCTCGTATCTGGCTAGAATTTCCATGTAAACTTATCCCCCAAGATTATATAAGGGCGGGCAGGGACCCCCTCGAAACACATCAACATCTAAGGCAGTACAAACCACCATACATGACATAGGATATCACGCTCTCGGCGGCCCAAACTTGTCTAAATCTTGTGTTCCTTGCACTTTCGAGTTTCTGATCTCAGCGACACCCTACCTACAATCTACCACCTCGTGGGTATCCCACGGTTGGCTTGGAGGTTAAACGCCAACATCTGGCGCGCTAGGTAGGGGTGATCATCGATGATCCCTAGGAGAACTTAATGGTATTTTTCAACTTCACCAGTGCCGTGCTTGATGAGGGCACAACATTCACCTTCAGCTTCTGGATCTGCGTCACCAACGGCTTGGGTGGTTTCAACAACCACCTAGCCATCACCAGGAAGCTGGAGGTATCTGCTTCGGCATCCAGTCGCGACATCGACAACCTTGCTGATGATCTCGACGGGATCCGACTTTCCGATCTAATCGGAAGCTACGCAAGTCATATCAGGGCAACCCCTCGCCCACCGATCAACCCTAGTGATCTAATCGCTGAGGTAGATTGGGTGGATGACAACATCGCCAAGTGCATAAGCTCGCGGAAGACGCTCTCCAACGGCCTGATGACCCGACGTCCCCAACCTGGAACCACCTTAAGGCTCCACATCATCTTCTTGTCGCCACCAGCGACATCTTCTCCGGCATCCATCAAGTCAACCAAGGTATCGCGGATTGCATTAGTTTTGCAGAATCTATCCTGTACTGCATCACCCTTAGGGAGCTGGAGGAATTCGACTATGATTTCGATGACTTCATCGGCAAACTCAAAAACCCTATACCAAGTCCAATTCGATCTGAGGCGGTCCCACCCAAGACCCTCTCCGTATTGGAAGAGGACTTGGATCATCTACTACAGCTTGGAGAAGGAGAAGCCACCGCATGTCAGGGGCTGCCGTTTCCGACAACCACTCGGATTTAGCCACTCACGCAACATCTATAATAGGCAACCGCCAGCGTCTGGTAAGGGGACCAACTCGGTCGGGCAGGCTCGAGCATTGGAAGGGTACAAAGCCATCTAAATTTCTTGATCAAACCCACCACGATCCATTATCGACTAGTGAACTCCTATTCCAAGAAGGCAGGCCTCTTGCCTCTTCCGACGATGAAGAGGAAGGCCAGGTTGCGTGGAGTACCAAACGCATTGAACCGGATCGAGAAGTATTCATGATTCACGTCAACAAGGACAGTGAAGGCCTAGAGCATGTCCAGCTAGATGACTATGATGGCGACTACATCTCTGATTTGCTTGACCAAAGCGTGGACGTGATGATGAGTTTTGATGTTACAAACACCATTAAGATAGAAAATGAAGACGACGTCCAGAAGGAACGCCGCAAGCTCAGAAACGCAAGGTGCGCTGAATGCAGGCACCGCGTGGTCGAGCAGCACCAGCGGGGGCAAGGCAACCTCTACGATTGCTCCACAAGCGACCTCCACACCATCATCAACGTTGGTCGGGATACCCGCAATGTCATCATCGCCAGGCAGCAGGAGCGTGAAGAAGTGGAAGCCTACAACCCCACCAACTATCACATCTCCCTCGACTACCCGGATATAACTCGAGAGCGCAAGCCAGAAGCAGGGGAACAATCCACCCAAAGAAAGAGAACCCTCAACTTGAAGAAACGATTCGAGGAGGCTCTGCACAAGCAATATCCATGGCACCTAAAGGGCAGGCATTCCACCTTTGAATGTCAAACCCTCCGAAGGGCTCTAGGAGCTCCACCACTCAACGAAGACTGTGAAGAAAGGCGACGGGACTACCCGAATAATGATTTACTCATAAATTACTACCCGACTCAAGGAGGTTTTCTGAGGGTCTTTTGGGTGTTAAGTTTAACCATTGTTTTTGGAATTATATCTTGAAACAAGGGGTTCTGTAAACCCAAAAGCACCCCTTTTTACCGCTTAGTTAGGGTTGCCATTTAAGTTTTCATTATCTATCGGGTTAATTACGACTTCCTCACTATATTTTCCCAATGAATGTTCAATATACTTAGTACAACTTTTTTTCAGTCGATCTCTTGCCACCTATTCCTTTGGCCACGAGCCTTTTTCACCAACACTCGGGGGCTAAGGATAGGGGCGGTGGGGATGGGCTCGGGAGCGGAGGATGTGATCCAACATCTTCAAGGCTAATCTCAGGGAACCGTGTCACGGCCGAACCATACAACTACCAAAAGTGGTCGCCTCGTTTGGCATTAACTAATGGAACCTGCTAATTAGTCGAACAAAGCATCCATGAGGTTATGCTTCAAACACCTCCAGTAACACTCTGTTTTACTAGTTCCCGACTAGTACTACACATAGTCTACTGAAGGGCCCTCGCTCCCACACTTCCAGTAACACTCCGTTTACTAGTTCCCGACTAGTACTACGCGTAGTCTATTGAAGGGGCCTTACCCCCACACTTCCAGTAATACTCCATTTACTAGTTCACGACTAGTACTGCGCCGTAGTCTACTGAAGGGGCCTTGTTCCCACAGTTTCGATAATACTCCGTTTACTAGTTCCCAACTAGTACTACGCATAGTATACTGAAGGGGCCTCGCTCCCACACTTTCAGTAACACTTTGTTTACTAGTTCCCAACTAATACTACGCGTAGTTACTGAATGAGCCTCGCTCCCATATTTCCACTAATGTTACGATTACTATTTCCCGACTAGTACTCTATGTTATTGAAGGGGCTTCACTCCCATACTTCCAGTGGCACTGTGCCTACTAGTTCCCATCAGCCGCCCGCTCGGCCACGACGACTCGGCCATGCTGACTACTCCATCAGCCGCCCGCTTGGCCATGATGACTCGGCCACGCCGACTCCTCCATCCATTGCCTGCTTGGCCACGACAACTACTCGGTCAGCAGCCCGCTCGGCCACGCCATCTGCTCCGTCAGCCGCCCACTCGGCCACGACGACTGCTCCACCAGCCGCCTGCTCGGCCACGACGACTCGGCTACGTTGACTACCCGTCAGCCGCCTGTTCAACCACTACAACAACTACTTTGACTTCACGAGGACGCTCGGCGACCTGCTGATGACTACTTTGACTTCGCGAGGACACTCAGTGACACGCCGTAGCAATGGCCTTGACTACTCCATTAGCCACCTGCTCGGCCATGATGACTCAGCCCGTCGACTACTTCGTCAGTCGCCCGCTCAGCCCCGATGACTACTTTGACAACCATTGATTTACTCAGTCCCAGCGGCTTCATCGACGGTTACCCCACGAATCAAGATAGACAACTCTCCATGCTTGTCTGGTTCCCATGCTCGGTGGCTGGATGCAACAGGGGTACTCAATGTGCTTTCGGCGGATTGTTTGGCCCCCACGCTCGAGCGCTGGATGCCACAAAACTACTCGGAAGACTCATAGAAGAACCCGATTTAAGAGACTTTTGAGGATTACTCTCAGGAAGATAATTGTTTAACCATTATTTTAGGAATGTTATTCCAAAATAAGGGATTTTTCAAAATTTTAACCTAGAGGTCTTATCTAGATATTAAATTAGGAAAAAAGATTTGATTTGAGTGATAATTTAGGTCTCCTTTGGGGAAGTTAAGCACATTTTTCAGGGATACCATTCCGAAAAAGGGGTTTTTGAATTTCTGAACCAATTTACCAATTTTAACCATCAATTCAAACTCTTAACATTTTACACAGTCCATGCCACGACCTTTTGGATCCTTTTTTCCAAACCCGGGAATTTGTATTAAAGGCTCGGGAGCCGCGGGACACGTGTCATCGATGACTTATTTTTCAAAGTTTTGGAAGATAAGGACAGAAGATTCAAGACTAATTTGACCCTTAGTCTTATTCTTCGATTCAACCCAAGGCTCGGGGGCTACTCCATATGGAGTGCGAGTTCAATCGCACCCCATATAAAAGAAGACTTGAAAACTACTCAGGGCATGAGCACCTCACAGCCTTGATGCAGCCAAGGAAATACTTGGAAAATACCTTCAAGATAATGTTCGGCAGAACTTGAAGTCACCTTCGGAAGTATTCGAAAGCCTGCAGTACTCGACTACGAATAGCTCGAGGGCTTGTCAGACCCGGAGCCACGGGACTACGCATATGGTGTACATATTCTAGGATAATGGATGGGACATGGCCCACGCACTACATCAGTTGTAACTACTCGTACCGTAATAGGACTAGTCGGAATAGAAGGAAACTATCTGAGTAGCACTCGGGTAGGACTCCTAAGCTCGTATCTGGCTAGAATTTTCATGTAACCCTGTCCCTCCAGACTACATAATGATGGGCAGGGGCCCCTTCGAAACACATCAACATCTAAGGCAATACAAACCACCACATAGAACGTAGGGTATTACACTCTAGGCAGCCTAAACCTGTCTAAATCTTGTGTTCCTTGCACCTTCGAGTTCCTGATCTCGGCGACACCCCACCTACAATCTACCACCTTGGAGGTATCCCTCGGTGGGCTTGGAGGTTAAACACCGACAGTGAGGTTGCAATTCTTTGAAAATGAGATCATTTCTTTGCATCCAAATGCACTAGCTCAGAATGCTGATCACTTACATGAAGAAAGGGACTGCCAATTGATTCTTAAGATCCATAAGAGTGTCAAATGAATCAACTGCAGTCACCAGAAGACCAATGGAGGCCCAGCTGGCTTGGGCAAATGAGCAATTAATGAAAAGGTGCGCCAATGATTCTTCTTCTCTGTCTACACATCACACGCATGTATAATCAGGAGGCACCATGTTTCTTCATTGCAGTAGTTCTTTGGTACTGAGCCTATCTTTGAGTTTGTCCTTGTTCTGATATGCAGACTTCCACAACCATTTGAAGGCGACATGAATCACCCTATGACCAGTGAGGTGGTTGTATGCATAGGAGGAGGAGTAGAAAGGAGCTCCCCAAATATATGACCAGAGGTCTGGCTCATGAGTACCAATCATGCTTGAGAGGTCCTGAGCAAGCATTGTAAGCTACTGAAGTGCAACTGAAGAGATGGGCAGATGAAGTAAGAAGCTGGTCCTACTACCTCCCTGGCGGATTTGAGAGAGATAGTTGGATCCTTAGCAAAAGAATAGAGCTCAGGGAAGTGATGCTTAGGGACTCTATGCATCCAGAGATCTTCCCAGAACAGACAACTTGCTCCATCCAAAGTGTTTACCAGTGCCATTCCTTTAAAAGAATCCAAGAGTTTGAGAAGATCTCTCTACCAGAATGACCCTCTTTTTTTGATGATGGCAAAGCACCATTATTATAGTATTTCTCCCATATTAGATGAACCTAGGGGACATCTGATCTGTTGAAAAATATGTGTAGATGTTTGAGCAGCAAGGCCTCATTCTGAGTCTTTAGATTAAGCACACTAAGGCCACCTTCCTTTTTTTTGGCAAGAAAACCATCTCCCATGCTGCTTTTGGTGTTTTTTTTGGCATTAATATCTGCTCCAAAGATAATGCTTTCGATACTTGTCTATCTGCTTGATGACTGTTTTATGGAGCTGGAAGGTACTCATAAAGAACATGGGTAAGGCAGTGAAGATTGAGTTGGTGACCTCTAACCGACTAGCCTGGGAGAGCAAAGTTGAAGTACATGTGAGTCTCCTCTCACATCTGCTGACTAGTGGAAGAAAATCTATCACCTTTGGTTTTGTAAGGCCAAGGGGCAAACCCAGATAGGTGAATGGAAGAGTTCCAACAGAACAACTGAAGAATTAGGCTAAGGATCTGGATCTGTCGTCCTCCATGTTTATGGGAAAGCATTGATTTTGAGTAATTCACTTTAAGCCCTGATGAGAATGAAAAGGTGTGCAGAAGATTCTTAAGCAGTGTTAACTGAACTTCACATCCTTCCATGATGATCAAGGTGTCTTCAGCATACTGGAGTATGGGGAAATCCTGAGTGTGGTGAAGTGGAATAGGGAGCTGAAGATGTCCAAGTGCTTTTTCATGATTGATGAGACTCTCAAGGATATCACAAAAAGAAGTGGGGAGAGGGTATCACCCTACATAACACCTCATCTGCAATGGATAGTTTTTCCTGTTACACCATTTAAAAGCACAAATGAGGTACTAGTGTTGAAAATGATCTTCATCCAGTTCATCCAATTAGGGCCAAAGCCTTTAAGTGATATGATATCAAGCATTGCCTAATGTTCAACTTTGTCAAAAGCCTTTTCGAAATCAAGTTTCAGTATGATGATCTCCTTTTTTGATTTATGACCATGATGGAGATACTCTAATGCCCAGGCAAGACAGTCCTGAATTGTTCTTGACTGAATGAAGCCATATGGTTCTTATGAATGATAGGCTGGATGACAGTCTGGAGCCTATTAGCCAATAACTTGGTTAAAATCTTCATGGAAGTGTTTAGTAGGGAGATAGGTCTGAAATCAGAGGCTCTAGAGGCACCATCAACCTTGAGTATGAGAGCAATGAGGGATCCATTAATACTTTGTAGGCAGATATTTCCATCATAGAATGCTTGACAGTGATTTTAAAAGTTTTATTTCAGAATTGGCCAACATTTTCTCACAAAATTAGTATTGAAACCATCTGGGCCAGGTGATTTATCAGAAGGCAGGTGCTGCATGATATCAATCTCTTGTAAAAGGCTCTTTCAAGCACTCAAGGTTGGGAGAAGCCTGTATGAGAGTGTCCAAGTCCAACAACATTGACTGGAATTCAGTTTGGCCAAGTCTATCTTTAAAAGAGTCCCAAAGTATGGCTGCCTTGACGTGTTGTGCATACTGCAAGTCACCATTATTGTCCACTAATGTAGTGATTAAGTTTCTTCTACGTCTGATGGTAGCATTTGCATGAAAAAAATTTGTACCAGCATCTCCACAGGTTACCCATTTGATGGTACCACACTGCTTCCAGTAAATTCTCTGTTGCTTTAGAAGAAAGAGTATTTGCTTTCTAGGAGGCCTTTGAAGTTCCTCTCCATTACAGTTAAATCCCTGAATTCTTCTAGCAGGTTTAGAAGGCCAAGAATAAGTTTAACATTAGCTATGTTTTCATTTAGACTTGAAAGATAAGCTTGCCAGGCATTAATGGCCCTTCTAAGATTCTTAAACTTGGCCAAAATCACCTATGCCATGTCTGTCTGTGGGGTTGGAAGTGAACAACCATGATTAACCGCCTCTAAAAAGTTCTCATGTTCCATCAGATAGTTCTCAAATCTAATTGTACCTCCTTTTGGGATGTCTTTGCCAACAGTGATGAGACAAGCCACATGGTCCGATGTTTCCATTGACAAGGTGTAACCAAAGTTCCAAGAAAGCTGGAAGTCCAAGCATTAGAAGTGAAGAACGAGTCAAGCTTTTCAAGTAAGGGCGGGTCTTGCTTATTAGTCCAAGTGTATTTTCTTCCTTGTAAAGGAAGTTCAACAACTCCTAAAGCACTGATAGCTTCATTGAAAAGAAACATCTCATTCAAATCTCCACCCGACTGGTTTCTATCTTCTGGCGATCGCATAAGATTGAAATCCATAATAAGCAGCCAATCTACAACATTCGGCATCTGTATATTTTCAACCACGAGGTAAACAACTGTTTTCCAGAGGGAGAACGGGGACCATAAACATTGGTCAGCAGCCAATCCAATGCATTGTGATTAGAGGTGAACTCCATTGAAATACAACATTCATTACTGAAAGCTAAGGTGCCTTGGGACAAGTGAGATTTCCAAATAGTGATTACACCCCCTAAGGCCCCCTGTGAGGGTAAATATTTGAAAGCATCAAAGCCGGATGGGCAGAATTTCCCGATGAACTACAAGTCAAAAGACTCCTTTGTCTCTTGGAGGCAAATGATATCACATTTTGATTCAGCAATTTTATCAAGAATAGAGTCCCATTTTTTATCAGAATTTAAACCTCTGATATTCCAGCTGAGAATTTTCCATGATCTAAAAGAGGTTGTACTAGCCATGGAACCACACAAGATTGGGTAGAGCATTGCAAATATAAACTAGATGTAGGCAAATAAAGAGCTGTCCAGACATAGACACCAAAGGAAGGTAAAACAAGGCTACATCAAGCCAAAAGGACATCCTGAGAGAGAGTATCCTGGAAAAGAGGACTTCCAGATTTAGGGGAGGTCTAGATGAACCAGAAGTCCAGGCAAGAGTTAGACAGACTAGATTATTACAGGCCAAAAGGAAAGAGGCTAATGTAAACATGGGCAACAAAATCACATGCTGAAGATCCTCCAAAGGAAGATCACTTCCTGGGCTTCTTTTTATCTTTGCTAGGGTTTGCATCATTTCCATCTAACCTTGGCTTCTTCTTTGAAGTTTTTTTCCTCCGGGGCTGTCACTGGCACTTTCCTTTTCTTTTGTAGAGCAGGGACTGTGAGATCCTTCTCATCAAGCTTGCAGAAACTGGCACCAAGGTTTCTTATAACAGAAGGAGACAAGTGGGAGGGGGGGGGGGGCAACGGTGCAGGCAAGACAATCTTTTGAGGAACATTAGGGATCTTTAAATCCCATCTTGAGGTTCTGCATTCTCTGACTCCTTCTCTTATGAGGGTCCTTCAACACAGCAGCCTGTTTAGCATTCTCAGCCTGGTCCAGGAAAGATTTTGACCAAGGTCCTGAAGAGGGTGAGATCTTGTGCGGAATCTGGTCAAAAGGAGAGCCAGGAGAGGTTTTTTCTTGAACTGCTTTACCTTTGCCTTTCTGAGATGGTGGCGTGGTGCAAGTGGTTTCTATTTCCACTTGATCCTCCAAAACCAGTTTATTTTTGGGATCAGGCAGGTCTTTGAAGCAAGAAGTGGTAGGAAGAATCGGGCACTTGGCTGGCAGGGTGAAGTGAAGTCCTGAAGAAAGGTTACTCATGTTTTGCCAGGCTTGGGAAGTCATGCATTTTTTTGCCCACTCAAAACTGGAAGGATTTACTAGCAGAGCAGTCATGAAATCAGCCCAGGTGTGGGGTACTAGGATTGAGTCTTGTGAGGAGCCTGAAGCAAAAAAACTTTGCCCATAAGCTCACAGCTTTAGCATTGGGCTTGGGCTGGGAAGTGCTAAGAGATTGAAAAAAAGGAGGAAAAGACTAGATCAGTTGCAGGTTCCATCATCTCCACAAAACCAAGCTGCAATTGCTCATCCTGATGCTGTTCAGGCTGGTCAACTTCATCAGGGTTGACATCCATGAGATCTTCTAGCTGGATCTCATCAGGGTTGATCTGTTCTAGAGGGAAGAAAACTTCCACATGATTAGCATTAATTTGATCCATCTGCACCGGAGCATTCTGTCCCACTGGGTCTTCCTCAAAAAAATTCCCTTCATCAATGATATATTCAGGCTGTGGTCCAATATTGGGCTATTCTTC
This sequence comes from Panicum hallii, assembly GCF_002211085.1. Taxonomy (NCBI): domain Eukaryota; kingdom Viridiplantae; phylum Streptophyta; class Magnoliopsida; order Poales; family Poaceae; genus Panicum; species Panicum hallii. The sequence continues at coordinate 38,134,080 of NC_038044.1, forward strand.
AAGGGGTTTTGCAATCTGCACTAAGTCCTTAATACCTCCCAAATCTTCCTCTAGGGGTGCAATAAGGTCTAAACCATTCTCCTGGGCTGGCAATGGATCATTGAGTTCAATGAAGCCTCCCCTGGTTGAGGTAGTACAGGAACATCCACCAAGAGAGCATTGACCTCAACATCAGCAGGCCCATTGTTGATTTGATCAGGCCACAATCCCCAGCCTTCAGCATCCATGGGCTCATTACCATTTCCAGCAACATCATTAGCATTATCATTTTGATTAGCATCATCTGCATTCTGATGTGGGCCTTGGCCAGGTTGACCAAATCCAAAGAACTCAAACAGGGTGGGCTGTATATCATTTGGGCCATTCGGTGGTATGTCCTCATCAGGTGGAACACCTCCTAGTGGCCTTGCTTGCAGGATCTCACATTGGGCTGTCCAGGAGTCACCTTCAAAATCTTCTCCCTCAAAGCACACAATAAACCAAGGGATTTCCGTGAGTTCAGCCACTCTAGCCTTAACAATGATTCTAGCTGGATGATTTGGATCCTCCTCCCACACCAGAAGTTTACCAAAGTCTGCAATTGCTTTTTCAATATCCTTTTGCTTCCAATAGTCAACGTTAAAGCCTAGGATCATAAGACAAACCTCATAATTCATCATAGTGGTCCTATTATTCTACCCTCTATTATGTGTCTTAAAACTGATTCTATAATTACCATAGGTGTGAGGGCTACTTTGGATTAAGAAATCTCTGTCATGATAATAATTCAGACGCACATAAGCCTGACCGTAAGGACAAGGTTAGATCGATTTGAACCCCACTTGTTTGTGATTGCGAAGGAAGTCATCAAGCAATTCTCTGATGGACTGAAAAGATACCTGCTCCGCTGAAAGTGGCTCAATGGCGACGATAGCGGGGTCGCTGTTGTGCCTACGGGCACTTCCAAGAACTGCTCGAGTCATGGAATTACGGCCTTCCACATGGACGCGATGACAACCATGGGGCATGAAAGGGGTAGGGTTGATGAAGCGGTAGGCCATTGGCTCCTCAGTGCACGGCGATCTACGAATATTTGGGGGCAGTACTGTAGCACCAATTGGGGTTTTCTGAGCCGGGAGCTGCTCCGCATTGGAGTTAGTGGGGGTGTGGAGGCGAAGGAGGGTGGAGCGGCATCAGAAGTTGGGAGCGACTCTGGCGGCAGACACTTCGAGATGCGGCAATGCAAGGCGAGATTGGTATCACCGTCTCCGGTGAGCTGAGGTGGGAGATGCCACTCAATGGAAGACGAAGTGGTTGCAGCTGATTTGCCTAAGATTACCTGAGCAAAATGGCCGAAAGAAGGAAAACGTGGAGGGCCACTCTCACAGGGTCCACTGGCCGATGACCTCGGAGAGTCAAACCACAAGTGTGAAGGGCTTCCATTCATCACATGAAGGAAGGAAGGCAAGCTGCCTGACGGAGGCAATTCCAGAAACCGAGGTGGGAACCTGTAATGAAGGGAGATATGTCCCAGCCTGAAGCAGGAGGTGCGTGGGAGGTGCATCTGACCCTGTTTTGGCACTTGGACATGGAATGTTTATGGGAAAGGCAACGGGAACAAGGAAATCGGCCCAAGTTCATGGGCTGAATGCGAGGAGGTGGGGGCAGTCCATGTGGGCTGGCATTAATGCCCAAATTAAGGGAGAGGTTCAAATTTAAATCCAAATCTCTCCTAGATTTACGCGTGGCCGTGTTCTTCGCGCTTTGGATGAACTGGTCCGAAGAAATGAGATTACGACACAAATCATCTGGATTCAAGCAGCCAAAAATAGAGGTTCGAGAAGAAGATAGCTTAAGAGAACCAACGGAACACGATTTGCACTAAGGGTGGTGAAGCGCGGACCACATCCATGAAAGAACATTTGTCTTTATTTAATCGAACCTCAACCCACTAAAAATGAGTACCACGAGAGGTCGAAACAAAAGATTCGACAAGAGCCATGCCTCTTTTATTCTAGAGATCGAAGGACAATTTGAAGGAAGCATCACTCAAAGTGCCCAGCTTATAGACTAACAAACCAACTTCGTGAGAAAAAACTGTGAACTTAAATATTCAGTCCTTCACTTCAACAACCGCAAACTCAGAAGCAATCCCACCAAGGATTGATTGAAGGATGAGACCAACATTGGTCACGTCAAGTTTCAGTTTGGAACGTGCAAATGATGCAATGAGCCAAATGCTTCGGGCATCATCTGGAAAGGGAGACACGATCAGGGAATCCAGGAGAGATCGTACCTTTCCCGAGAATGCAACCCCAGGAGCAGGGTCAAGGATGGAGGGGAGCATTGCAGAAGGTGGCACGGAGCGATCAATCGGACCGATGGATCAAAGACGGGAGGAACCATCACCGCCAGTTGCCGGAGGGGAGCACCCTGACTCCCCCATCTCCTTACTCCTCCACGGTCCATCTTGTTCATCTTGCACCTAGTGTTCTCCTCCTCGCCACGCGCACTTGCGAGTGAGGGATACGGTGGCAAACCCCTAGTGATCCCCATCACCAAGGACGAGTCCACCTCCCTCTACACAATACCCTTCAAGGACGACGACTGCAGCCTCGTGCTCGACCGGCCCGCTCGTCTGGTCCACCTGCGAGGCCTCCCACGAGACGTGCGGTTCCGACCCTACGAGCGCGAGTGTGTGGACGCCAACCGGTCACGCTGCCACTGTGCTGGGCGCAGGCGACCAGCGGCCAAGACAACCAGCCGGACTTCTCCTCCGGCAGGTGCACCGCCCACCCTTACAACCCCTTCTTCGGCAAGTGCGCCGCCGCAGACCTGACCCAGGCGCGGATCTCCATGAATGCCACCTACGGCAGGAACCCGCTGTGCCCGGCATCCTTCCCCGTCCTGGCGTCGTGCGCGCCGGGCACCCTCCTGGCATCCCTGCCGGCCGGCGCGGTGGGTGTCGCCGGACTATCCAGCTCGGACCTCGCGCTTCCGGCTCAGGTGGCCGCTGCTGCCACCTACTGCTGAATTGCTCCTTTGCATGGGAGATCTGGTACAAAGTCCTGCTTAAGCTGAACTAGCAAGCCCTCATATCGAATGGTCATTCTCATGACCTCGCTGATTGGTGGATGACTTCTCGCAAGAGCTTGGCGAAGACTGATCGAAAGTGCTTTGATTCCTTGGTTATCCTCACCTCTTGGATGATCTGGACCAAGCGCAATAGAAGAACTTTTGATTCCAAGGTCAAGACCGTTTATGAGCTCTTAGCTTGCTTCGAGGAGGAAGCTGTTGCCTGGTTGCTAGCACGATTTAAGCAGATGAGTGCCTTTGTGGCTGTTTGTGATAGAGTTGCTGGTCGTCATTTGTTGATCATGTAATATAGTTCCTAGGATTTGTGAGTTTGGGATCCCTGCTCCTAAATTTCCTTGTACGGACTTTATATTCTTCTTCCTCTTAATGAAAAATGTGCCTAGGCACGACCGCGAAAAAAAAAGGTGGCTGCTGCGCAGAAGGTCCCCAAGAAGTTCGCCGTCTGCCTACCCGGCGGTAGGCGAAGCGCGGCCATCTTCGGCGGCGGGCCGTTCTTCCTCATGTCGCGGTGGGGGCTGCCCGACATGGCCCCAACGGTCGCTGTCCCTTTGCAGGTCAGGAACATGGATTTCTCCGGCAGGTATCACCATTACATCAAGGCCAAGAACTCAGTGTAGCGCTTAGCCCAACGGACAGATACACGGCTCTCCGCTCTGATCTGTACTGCGTGTTCCTGAACACCTATGATCGGGCCACGTCTACTAGCTACTCTCGGGTCACTCCGCCGGTGGCGCCATTCGGGCTGTGCTACGACACCCAGACCATGATGCTATCAAGGTTCGGCTATATCATGCCGGAGATAGTCACGATAGTTGAAGGGGGCAGGAAGTTGAGGTTGGATGACAACGCACTTGTATAAATCAATGATCAGACGGTGTGCTTGGCATTTGTTGAGATGAAGCAGCAGGTGGTGCACACAGATGGACACATGGCGGCGATTGTGTTTGGAGGGTATCGGATGGAAGACAACATTTTTCAGTTCGACTTGGAGAAGATGCAGCTTGGTGTTAGTGGATTGCTGTGGTCTAGTACAAACTGCGGCAATTTCAACTTCACAGTGGGCGTCTAGTTTACTTGTTTTGCGTGGATGAGATGGGGTCGTTACTTCCAAATAATTGATACCAATTTTTGGTGACCTCTACATGTTGTCATTAGGGTTTCAATTCATGCGGATGGATCATTTTTTAGTTTATGATTCCTTCCTCTTTTGATGACTGCCTTTGTGTAATCTTTTGAAAGTCCGAAGTCGTCATGAAGAAGTTAGCTTCATTTAAAATTGAAAAATTCATGTTATAGTAATCAAAGGGATAGCTTTAGGGCATCATATTTGTATTAAAGGAATAGAGGTTGACAAAGGTAAAATTGGAGTAGTAGATATTTTTGCAAAGGGAATACCGCTCGACTTTGACAATGCATGCACATGGTGGTGGTGCTTTGAAATGCTCAAAGAAGCTTTAATCTTAGCTCTACTTTATTATTCCAGGCTTGAAGTGGACTTACTACAGTAGACACAAGTCATTACGCCATTACCGTGGTGCTTGGGCAGCTGAAAGATAAGAAATTAAACATTATTTATTATGTAACATTTCGTCCAACCACTACTTTATTTTTTTTAGTGGCCAAAATATGAGGGTCTGGCATTTTATTTATCAATCAGTGACTCCCACAATGGGCTACACACAACAATATTACGAATTCAATTTGCTTTGGCTTCCGTTTAATATCCCTACCTCACATTAACTTTGTGGTTTCTGCGGGTGGTTATGGTATTCGACATCTGTACGTTCCTTTTGAGGAAAACCTCTACATTTTGTTTTTAATTAGGAATATGTATGGAGCCTTAACTTTGATAGTTGTACATGTAAGGAGATTGCAAGTCTTTATTTTGAGATAAGAAATGGGTTGCTAAGCAAAAGGTTAAATACATTTCGATCTCATACTTTCATTATGCAGAACTAATTAATAAGCAACTAGCGAACTAAGCATAGCTCAGCTGGTAACATTTCTTGTGGTGGAACCTGTCCACCTAGGTTCGAGTCCTCGACTCGATACGGGTGCTCACATTTTTCTAGATTATTCTAAGATTTAACCGGAGCTATTCTTTCAGTGGTAGGTGACGTGCCCGTCGACAGCGAGGCACCTGTGGTGACTTCGTCAATCTCGAGGATCAGCTGGCTCAGTCTCCCGGAGGTACTCATAGGGATAGGGTTGCGTGCGTGTATTCGTAGGGGTAAGTGTGTGCGTGCATATAATGAGTGTATGCGTCTGTACTGTGTTTAAAAAATTAATAAGCAACTATTTGTTTTGCGAAAGAGTACGTAACTAATACTTTGTCATTCTAGTCCTCCATATGGTTTTGGGAGGACCTCTGGATTGGGAATGAAACACTGATGACAAGATATCCTTCTCTGTATAACATTGTTAGAAGGAAAAATGAAACAGTAGCTAAAATCCTAAGCACAATTTCTTTAAGCATCTCTTTTAGAAGAACTCTGAAAGGTGATCAGCTCGCCATGTTGCTTGATCTAGTAGCAAGGGTGGTAATTGTTCCTTTGAATGGACAGAATGATGCCTTTATGTGGGCTTTACATAAAAACAATTTTTTCACGGTGAAGTCCATGTATACGGATTTAATGTATCATGACAGAATACCGTCCAAGTGTTTATCATGGAAGCTGAAGTTACCTCTAAAAATCAAAATGTTTTTATGGTATCTGAAGAAAGGAGTTATTTTGACAAAAGACAACCTGGTGAAGAGAAAGTGGCAATGTTGCATCAAGTGCTCTTTCTGCTACGCTAATGAAACCATACAACACCTTTGAAAGTGCATTTGGCCCCCTAAGTGGGTTTTATTTGGTGTTGATGACATACAAAATTAAAGAGCTAATGAGTTTATCAAGTTATTGACAGGTTAAAATTTAATGAAATAAAAAAGAGCAAGAAAAGACGCCAAATTTGCTTAAAGGACGGTGTTGGGTCTAAAAGAAGACCTTTTAATATTTTCTATTTTGAATTTGAGTATAGGAAATACTGTACTATTTAGAGGGATGCGAATGGATAGTATGAAGGTGTCAAAGTGCTTCTTTGAGATACTAACCATCGAGGAGAGACATAGAATCACACATGTTCACCTAGTTTTCTGACTGTTTCAGTGTGTGTTGGAAGTTCCGAAGTTCCGACACTTGTCGGAATTCCCAGTAACTTCCGACAGGAGGTTCTCGACCAGCCAGTTTTAGCTGGGTCGGAAGTTCCATCACTTGTCGGATGTTCACTGTACCTTCCGACAAAGGGTTCTCAGCCAACTGATTTTAGCTGGGTCGGAAGTTCTAGCCCTGTGTCGGAAGTTCCAACAATCACTTAACCAATGCACTAATGGCTAGTTTTGGGGGCTCGAGTATTTATACCCCCACACCCGCTCCTTTATTTGCTATTGACTCCACACGCAAGAACACCTCCAAGAACACTCATTCCACTCCCCAAATCCTTCCTTGAGCTAATCCTTTAGTTGATTTGAGCTAGGGTTGGGTGAGAGCAAGATTGAGTGTGAGACTTAACCATTTGAGTGTGAGGGCAGCCAAGTTCATCTCAAAAGCACTTGAAGCATCCTGATCCATTGATTTGCGTTTGTTACTCTTGAAGCTTGCTTCTAGATGCTTTGGTGTCGCTGGTAGAGCGTCCTCTTGTGCGTGTGCACTTCGGAAAGTTTGTATTACCCATCCTTTGTGGATTTTACAGTAAGTGACTCAATCCTCCTTTATGGTTGATTGAGTGAGGTAAAGGGTTAGTGGAAGACCCGGCTCTTTGTGAGCTCCTCAACGAAGACGTAGCTTCCTTAGTAGGAGTGAACTTCGGGAACAAATCTCTTGTGTCTTGTGCTTATTGCATTTATTTAGGTCTTGTTGACCTAGAATTTGTTTCGTGCCGATCTATGTACCCGAGTTGTTGTGCTTGCAAAGATTACCTGCAGAAGTCTCCTAGTATCATTGCGCAACTTTTGATTCAGCCAGGTTCTGCAGTTTCAAGTTTAATTTTGAATTTCGTATAAGAACTTTCCTTTTGTCGGAAGTTCCAGTCCAGTGTTGGAAGTTTCGACCCATCGCGACTTCCTACATAGTGTCGGAAGTTCCATCAGATTTAATTGCTGTGAAGAATTTTTCAGGTTTACAGTTAGGCCTATTCACCCCCCTCTAGGCATCACCATGATCCTTTCAATTGGTATAAGAGCCTAATCTATTGATTAAGGCTTAACCGTTAAGGGATATTATGATGTCTAAAGTTGGGGATGGTGCTGGCGCCACTGCAACCATCGCTGCTCAAGTCGATGTCGGTACCGGGTTAGATGGTACCAGAAATTCCTTTGGGCAAACAAGCCATTCACCCTCCATTCATGATGCCGACTCAAGTTCAAGTGATGAAAGCGAGGGTGAGATATCGGAAGCAAGAAGAAGGAGAAAAGAGAAGATGAAGGCCAAAATTGAGAAGAAGGCTGAGAAGTTGATGATGAAGCGAATCAAGGAAGAAAGTGAGAAGCATCCTTTCTTTGGGTTACATCAAGTTCCTCATAACTATGCTTCATCTCAATATTCTACTTCTCAATTTCAATCAGTCCACTTTGGAAAATCTCTTTTCTTTGATGGGACGGATTATCCCAAGTGGTCTTATAACATGAAAATGCATCTCTACAAGCTTCACCCCTCTATTTGGGATGTTGTGGTTGTAGGTGTGACTCATTCTACGAATAGTGTACCCATGGCCGAACAAGCTCAAGACTACTTCCACAATGTGCAAGCCATGGGGGTCATCACAAGTTCCCTATGTGCTCAAGAATTCAATAAGGTCCGCAATGTTGAAGTAGCCAAGAAAATTTGGGACACATTGAGAGAAGCTCATGAGGGGACCGATGAAGTTAGAGAAGGCAAAATGAACTTGTTGCAAGGAGAGCTAGAGTACTTTGTCATGCATGATAAAGAAACCATGAGGAAAATGTATGATAGACTAATGGTCCTTGTGTCGGACATTAAATCTTTTGGAAGCACGGAGTGGGAAGATCACAAGCTGACAAAAAAGTTGCATAGGGCTTTCACACCAAGGAACCCTACTCTTGCAACAATGATTAGAAGATATCCAAAATTCAAGGTCAACACACCTAATCAACTTCTTGGTGAAATTCTTCATCAAGAGTTGGTTGAGAGGGATGTAGCCAAGTCACTTAGCCACAAAATAAACAAAAATGTAGCACTCATTGCTAGCTAAATGACAAGGTTGAATGAAGCCCCAAGGCTCTAAAGTCAAGGAAGGAAGATTCAAGTGATGAAGGCTCCACCGGTGAAGAGATGACCTTGGTGTTGAGAAACTTTAAGAAGTTTATGAAGAAGAAGTACAAAAATAAAGGTGGTAATGACAAGAAGAAGCCATCATAAAGAAGATGCTATGAGTTCAAAGAAGTGGACCACTACATTGCCGATTGCCCATAATTGAAGAACAAAGAAAAGGAGGAGAAGGGGTACAAGAAGAAGAGTAAGGACTATAAGAAGAAATATCAAGGTTATGCTCTTGTTGGTCAAGAGTGGGAGTCTAGTCATGAAGATTCCGATCATGAAGGTATAGCAACTCTAGTCATACCCAAGTCTTTAAGGAAACTCTTCAACAATATCTCCAATGATGAAGATGACGCTCCTTGTTGTCTCATGGCAAGAGGGACTAAGGTACAAGAATCATCCACCTCTTCCTCTCATCCTTCCACCACATCTAGTAGTACACAAAATAATTTTGATGATGAGGAAGAGCAACATAAAGCATTCATGATAAAAGAATTTGGAAAGAAAGGTTTTAAAGAAATTAAAAAGCTTATGGAGAAATTGGTAAAAAAGAAGTAGTGTCTCGATAGGCAGGAGGACTTACTCATCCTTGAGAGGGAGAGAAACCTTGCCTTAGAGAAGGCTCTTGCCAAAGTAAAGGTGAAAGTTCAAGAAAGCTTCTCATGCTTAACGACCAAGTACAAAGGTCTTGAAGTTAGCTATAATGCCCTTTGAGAAAACACCAAAACCAATTCTAAAGCAACTCTTGACTCCAATGTCTCCACAACTGAAGGGTGCTCAAAATGTTATAAAGTTGATGTACAAGCTTGTGTTACTAACATGGCTAAGCTAGAAAAGTTGATATCGGTGTTTTACCGCCACACCCTCCGAGGGATACCCAAGAGGTGGTGAGTTTGTAGATAGGGTGTCGCCGATGATGTGAACCCGCTAAGGTTTGTTCCTGATGTTTCGATGAGAGGTGTGGGATAACTCGATTGATGGAGAAAACGATGTTCACGGCCCGACTGCAGCCTTCCAAGGATGCTGCGCCTTAGCAACCGATACACCACCTCCTACGGTCACCGCGATCTTGTGGAGCGTGACACCCGGCCACTAGAGCACTCGTCCTGCAAGCAATCGAAGAACTAGCAAGAAAAAGTATAACAAGTACTGAAAATATGAGATATAATTGAAGGTCTCAAACTGAATCTCAAATACGGTGGGGTTCCGAAAACAAGTAGACGGATGGCTGGATTAACACGTGCATCTACAAGGAAGTAGCAAAAGCTAAACTTGCATCTAACAAAACCCCAGTGTTCTTGGCGGCGGCTAAAGGTTATAAAGAAGTGGGAGAATGACCACAAGGGTGCTGGGGTCATGTTCCAACCCTAGGACGCATCCGAATTGGACTCAACTTGATACACGGCCAAATGGGCTAAATAGGGTGACACAGCACCGTAACTGAAAAAGGACTCTGTAGTAAATTGATGATTGCAGTTGACTCCAAATAGATATAGAGGTGATTATGAATCCTTTGGAAAGTAGATTTGATAAGATTTCTAGGAAGTACTTGAACGACCAAAACGGAGTCCGGATGAAGTCGTGGCGGCCATCGCAAGTCATGTATGTCCTGCAGTTCAAATCCAGCCTGCGCGATGCCTCTTCCCTTTTGATCCAATCCATTGTTCCTGAGTAAAACAAGAGTGCATGTGTCTCCATTGTCTAAATATGATGAACCTGAGATTAAGAGTGAACTTACTTGATGGGTAAGCCGATGAGCACGAGCGTGAGTAATAGAACCAAATGGTGTTGTTGAAGTAGATACTGGTATAGGAGTGGATGTATTGTTGGTGGCGATGTCCTCATCAGCCGAGATCAGAAAGTCGAAGGTGCAAGGAACACAAAGTTTAGACAGGTTCGGGCCACCGAGAGTGTAACACCCCACATCCTGTGTGTTGTTTGTATTGCCTTAGGTGTTGCTCGGGGTGATTTTGGGTGATCTCCTATTTGGAGGGGGTCCCTGCCCACCCTTATACAGTTTGGGGGGGGGGGATAGGGTTACATGAGAGTCCTAGTCGGATATGAGCCTAGGAGTCCTACCCGAGTACTTTTCAGGTAGTTTCCTTCTGTTTCGACTAGTTCTATTACTATTTGAGTAGTCCTACTACAATACGAGTAGTTAAAATAGATGTAGGGCGTGGGCCATATCCCATCCCTTATCCTAGGATATATACGCAATATACACAATCCCGTGGGCTCGGGTCTGACAAGCCCCCGAGCTCTTCGTAATCGAGTACTGCAGGCTTCCGTGTACTTCTAAAGGTATCTTCGAGTTCTCCCAAATTACATCTTGAAGGTGTCTTCCGAGTACTTCCTTGTCTGCATCGAGGCTGTAAGGTGCTCATGCCCCAAGTAGTTGTCAAGTCTTCTTTTATATGGGGTGCGATTAAACTCGCACTCCATATAGAGTAGCCCCCGAGCCTTAGGTTGACTCGTAGAATCAGGCTGAGGGTCGATTAAGTCTTGAGTCTTCTGTCCTTATCTTTCAAAACTTTTGAAAAATAAGTCGCTGATCACACGTGTCCCGCAGCCCCCGAGCCTTGGATCCAAATCCCCAAGGTTTGAATAAAGGATCCGAAGAATCGTGGCATGACGGTAAAGATTTGATGGTTAAGATGGGCAAATCGGTTCAAATATTCAAAAACCTCTTTTTTCGGGATGAATTCTCTGAAAAAATAGTTAAACAAATAACTTCTCCAAAAAGTGCGTTAAATTATCGCTTAAATCAACCTTGTTCCTTGAGTGCCATGTCGTATCCAGCCCCCGAGCCTAGGAGCTAGATGAGTTGCACGAGATACACCTAGTAGTCAGTGGCACCAGCCCCCGAGCCTAGTCATTTGCCAAGTTGCCATTGGATCTTGAATTGCCGATGAAGCCGACCAGTCGGAGTCAATTCTGACTAGTTTTGTAGGTGAGACGAGTAGTCGAAGTAGCTGATGACGTGTAAAACTAGTCGGGAACTAGTAAACACAGTGTATGGGAGCAATGCCCTTGCAGTAAACTTCATGTATAACTAGTCGTGAACTAGTAAACGGAGTAGTACTGAAAGTATGAGAGTGAGACCCCTTCAGTAACATAGAATACTAGTCAGAAACTAGTAGTCTGAGTGTTACTGGAAGTATGGGAGCGAAGCCCCTTCAGTAACATAGAGTACCAGTCGAGAACTAGTAATCTGAACGTTACTGGAAGTATGGGAGCGAGGCCCCTTCAGCAAACTTGCATGTAGTACCAGTCGTGAACCAGTAAACGGAGTAGTACTGGAAGTATGGGTGCATGGTCCCTTAAGTAACATAGAATACTAGTCGAAAACTAGTAGTCTGGGCGTTACTGGAAGTATGGGAGCGATGCCCCTTCAGTAAACTTGCACGTAGTATCAATCTTGAACCAGTAAATGGAGTAATACTGGAAGTATGGGAGCGAGACCCATGCAGTAAACTACATGCAATACCAGTCCTGAACTAGTAACCAGAGTAATGCTGGAAGTATGATAGCGAAGCCCCTTCAGTAAACTTGCACGTAGTAATAGTCGTGAACTTGTAGAACGGAGTAATACTGGAAGTATGGGAGCGAGGCCCCTTTAGTAAACTTGCACGTAGTACCAGTCGTGGACCAGTAGAATGGAGTAGTACTGGAAGTATGGGAGCGAGGCTCCTTCAGTAACATAGAATACTAGTAGGAAACTAGTAGTGTGGGCGTTACTGGAAGTATGGCACCGAGTTCCCTTCTGTAACATAGAATACTAGTCGTAAACTAGTAGTCTAGGCGTTACTGGAAGTATGGGAGTGAGGCCCCTTCAGTAATATAGAATACTAGTTGGAAACTAGTAGTCTGAGCGTTACTAGAAGTATGGGAGCAATGCCCCTTCAGTAACATAGAATACTAGTTAGAAACTAGTATTATGAGTGTTACTGAAAGTATAGGAGCGATGTCCCTTCAGTAAACTTGCATGTAGTACTAGTCGTGAACCAGTAGAATGGAGTAGTACTGGAAGTGTTGATCCATTCACCTACTGAAGATGATTCCTTGGGCGGGCCATGAGAATTCACATGTTGCCATGCAAAAACATCACGGTTGGCCCGAAGCAAGTGACGACAAGGTCCTTCGTATGGATTTGATCAGTTCCTTGGTTGGCTAAGGATGAAAACGGCGTAGATGCTCGATATTCCAGGAGTTTGGGACCTCCTGGCCATTAGGGTACGGTAAGCAATACGACCCTGGTCCTGTAACCTTGTGCATGATGAAGGGTCCCTCCCATCGCGAATTAAGCTTGTGTAGCCCGGTTTCATCTTGGATGCGGCGAAGGACCATACCTCCAACGTTGAAAGATCATCGTTGAGCGTTCCTATCCTGGTAACGATGGACGCCTTGTAAGTAGCGGGCTGACTGGAGCAAAACATTGCATTTGACTTCTTCTACCGAGTCGAGTTCAAAATGTCTTGCATCATCAGCCTCGCCTTCTTCGTACATCTCCAGTCGGGGAGATTGCCACATGACATCAGCTGGTAATATAGCTTCGGACCCATAGACAAGAAATAAAGGTGACTGTCCTATGGCTTTGCTTGGTTGTGTGCGAAGCCCCCAAATTATTGACGAGATCTCATTGATTCACTTGCCGCCCTTTTTGCTGTTCTTGTCGTAGAGTCTTTTCTTCAAGCCATCAAGAATCAAGCTGTTGGCGCGCTCAACCTGTCACTACATTCACAGAACTCCCAAAACTGATGTGAGTGGAAATTGGATCCTAGGTCCGTGATGATAGTGTTGGGGAAGCCGAATCAGTGCAAGGTGTCGCAGATGAAGCTAACCACTCTATCTGCAGAGAGCTTTATAATTGGCTTGTACTCGATCCACTTTGTGAACTTATCGATGGCTACCAACACGTGAGTAAAACCACCTGGTGCAGTTGTCAAAGGCCCTATCATGTCCAGGCCCTAGCATGCAAATAGCCATGAAGGAGGTACGGTAATAAGGTTGTGGCCGGGACATGGGGCTGTTTGCTGAAGAACTGGCAGTTTGTGCACCGGTGAATGAGTGCTTTGGCGTCTGCCAAAGTAGTCGGGTAGTAGAACCCAGATCTGAAAGCTTTGCCGACTAGTGTGCGAGAAGCAGCATGGTTCCCTCACACTCCTTCGTGAATCTCCTGGAGTATTTCTCCGCCTTCCTCCGTACGGACACACTTCATGAGTATGCCTGATGCTGATCCATGCATGTATAAGTTGTCCCCTACTAAAATGTACCCTTTGCTGTGCCTTAGGATGCTTGTGGCCTCAGCGCTTTTTGGGTCGACGCCGGGGGGTAGTTTGTGCTCCTTGCTGTTGTCGAGAAACATCACCCGCTAGTCGACCTTGATCATCAAGACCTCTTGGTTGGGTTCTGTTGGGCCCTGAGCGATGGTGCTTGGATCTGGTGTCTTGATGGATGGGTGATGCAACTCATGGATGAAAACATCCGGTGGGAAGTTGGCTCGATCGGAGCCAAGTTTCGAGAGCACATCTATTCCCACATTGTTGTCGCAAATCACATGATGAATTTCTAGCCCTGAGAACTTGTTCTCGAGCTTATGTATTTCCGTGACGCACGCGTCCATGGTGTCCTTGTTGACGTCCCACTCTTTGTTGACTTGTTGGACCACCAGCAAGGAGTTGTTGTAGACAAGTAATCGCTTGATGCCCAGAGAGACTGCCAGGCGTAACCCGTGCAATAGTGCCTCGAACTCAGCTTCATTGTTGGAGACCTCAAATAATATTTGGAACACATACTTGAGTTGTATTCCTTTTGGACTGATGAAGAGTATTCCTGCGCCACCGCCTCCGAGCTTGAGTGAGCCGTCGAAGTCGACTAGTGCGTGTGACTTGATGGCAATTCAGGGCTTGAAGTTGAGAGTAAGAGCCTCCAGATCCACTGCCCAGTTGGAGATGCGCCTGGTGGCATCCCGATTGTGGAGGATATCCGCCAAATGGGAAATCAGTGACCACCAAGATGTTGTATGCATTGAAGTAGTGGCGAAGCTTCTTGGAGGTGATGAGTATAGCGTAGAGTAGTTTCTGAATTGTCGGGTAACGAATCTTGGATTTAGAAAGGACTTTGTTGATGAAGTAGACAGCCCGCTGCACACCAAAGGCATGGCCTTCCTATTGGCGTTCCGCCACGATTGTCATGCTGACGATGTGAGTAGTCACGGTGATGTAGAGTAATAGGTTCTCGCCTGGTTGTGGAGCCGTTAGGATGGGGGGCGACTGCAAATGATGCTTGAGATTTACCAGCGTCTGCTTCGCGTCCTCAGTCCACTAGAATTTGTCGTGGCGTTTGAGCAATTCGAAGAAGGGTAATCCCCGTTCTCCAAGTCGTGAGATAAATCTATTCAGGGCCGCCATACAGCCAGTGATCTTCTGGACATCCTTGATCGTCTGTGGAGCATCCATGTCTATAATGGCGGTGATCTTCTCCGGGTTTTCTTCAATTCCTCGGTGACTAACGATGAAACCAAGTAGTTTTCCTTATGGCACGCCGAAGATGCACTTGGTTGGGTTAAGCTTCCAACAAAACTTGCATAAGGTGTTTAAGGTTTCCTCGAGGTTAGGGATGAACTCGTCGTGGGATCTAGTCTTGATGACCATGTTGTCCACGTAGGCTTCAACGTTGCGATGTAGCTGATCAGCAAGGCATAATTGGATGGCCCGCTGATAGGTGGCTCTTGCATTCTTCAACCCGAAGGACATGGTTGTGTAGGCATATGCTTCAAAGGGGGTGATGAATGCTGTCTTGATCTGGTCTTCTTCCTTGAGAGCGATCTGGTGGTAACCCGAGTAGCAGTCGAGGAAAGAGAGCTGGACGAAGCCAGCCGTAGAGTCGATAACTTGGTCATGGGAGCGCGAAGGGATCCTTCGGGCAATGTTTGTTGAGATCAGTGTAATCCACACACATCCTCCATTCATTATTGTTCTTCTCAAGACTAGTACATGTGACATTCAGGTAATTAGTATTGTCACACCCCAGATTTTAGTACGAAGTTGTGTGCAAAATGTGGTAAAAGTGTGCTTAAAAATTTAAATGCTAAGGAAAAAGGGTTGTTTAAATAGTTATAAATTAATAAAGGTCCTTAAGTGTTAAAAGGATGAGAGTGGGAGGAAGAATTTAAATGTATGAGGGTTGTTTTGTAAAAGTCAAGAACTTGTGTTTAAATCGCAAATGTAGGTGAAACTACACATGGGATGTAAGTGTAGTGCAAATTTTAAATAGGATTTATGTAAAGTTTAGAAACTTTGCTAAGTTTTATATTAACTTCAAATCCTTAACTCTTCTGTGAATGCACCTTAAAGAAAAGTTGTACATTTTGAAAAACCCTGCATTTTTGCTTTTAGGCCCATCTCCAATTGAGCACTGGTTTGAAAGTTATCAGGGCATTACAGTGGGGTCCCTCTACTTTTGAGGTTTTGCAAATCGGTCCTCGTCTTCTTCCTCGGGTCCCCGAACTCCTCTGTCTCTGCCGCGCGCGCGTGATCCACCATCGCCGGCCGCTTCTCGAGCCGCTGCAGGCCTACGCCGCCCTCCCCTCGCCCACGTGTCGCCTTGCTGCCTCTCCCACCGCCCGCGCCACCTCCGCTGGCCTCCCTTCGTCGTGCCATGTCGGGCCACCGGTGCCGAGCGACCACCACGCACCCGAAGGGCACGCCGGCGCCGCCCGCCGACCTGAGCCCGGCCCCGTGACTGCTCTCCCTCTCCCTCTCTTCTACGAAGCAGTGCACTCCTATAAAGCTTGACCCGAACCACTTTTCCTCGCTTGATTTCCTCTTCTTCCCCCTCGCGACCACCAAGCCAACCGCCGCGCTCCTCGCTAGATTCCTCCACGGCTGATCCACCCCGCCCAAATTCCAGCCCTCCAGCGCTCCCTCACCTCCTCCGCTAGCTCCCCGACCTGCTCTGGCCGAGCTTCCGGCCTTCCCTAGCCAGAATTGCCCCGACCCCGTGCCGTTCCTCGCTGGAGAGGTCCGAGGACCGCCTCACCGTCGACAAGCCTCTTCCGCCACATCTTCGGCCAATTTGGGTACGGGAATCGCCCCATTACCTCTCCCTGTGGTTGCCCGTGTTCACCGGCCCCTCGCCGGGAACGCCAGCACGCCGTCGCGGCCGCCGCCCCTCCTCGCCGCCGGCCGTGTTCCGCCCCTGCCCATCGAGCACATCCCCTCCCAAACAGCACCCCAGGTCCTGTAGGTCGTGCCAAACCAGTCCATCCCCGCCGGTGACCTCGCCGCCGGTGGGAACGTGCCGGAGCAGATCGGCCGGCCGCCATCGGGAGCTGGCAGGGGCACATTTGCGAGTGTATTTCCTGTTCTAGGGACCCATATGCAAGAAACTAAGGACCCCCCCCCAAAAAACGGTTTTGTTATTTCATGTGAGCAAGGTTGCCGGCTTGTAGAATTTGTAGAAAATTGTAGGAAAATCCAAAAATTGCCAAACCAGTTTTGTTGGAAACTAGATTTCAAACTCTGCAACTTTTATTAATGAAGTTTGGTTTGAAACTAAATACTTTTGAATCTATTTTAAACTTAAGTTAAAAGGGTATAGTATGCGTAACTTCTACATACTAGCTTAGTTTCTTGTGATTTTTGGTATGTAGCTTCTTCAGGACATGTATGAGCTAGTGTAAAAATTTCATGCTCAGTACTGTTTTGTAGTTTAAGTTCTTTTGAACTTGTGCAAATCAAATTTAAAAAGGGTTTGAATTTAGTTAAGCATATTCCTAAAGCTTATTCATTTAGATCTTTTACCATAATCTAATATATTAATAATTGGTTCATAATTAGATTTTCAAGACTTTATAATTCTATTTACCTAAGATTTGAATTTAAACTTAAAGTTTGAATTCAAATTCAAATGTTTTAGTTTCTATTTTCAGTAATTCGAGTACTATAACCGTAACTTAAGTGTAAATGGTAACTTGAAATTAAACCCCCCTTGTTTCATGAATTCATGTGTGTTAATTATTGGATTGCAACTTTATCGTGAAATAAAATCTTTAACTCAAGCACCATCTCACTTAAATTATTGCATACCATGTAGAATCAACGACACTCGACGACGGAGACTACGAGCTAGTCCTGGAACAAGACCAAGGGTTTTCCGAAGACCCGATAAACGTCGGCAAGACTCTAACTGAAGCTCCGAACCAAAGTTCGGAAGTCCCTGACACTCCTGCCCCCAACCCCACTCAAGAAGGCAAGCCCCGATGCATAACCCAGTATTTCAATTTATTACCATTTTACTTATATTATATATCTTGCATTACGTCTAGGAGTTGAAATGAAACCCTAGTTGCATAAATCCTAGGAATCCAATGTATTGTACCTGAGTCCTTATCGCATACACGCTCTGCTAAATAGGACCGGTAGAAGTCGAGTGATTTCCTGTCACTCGCGCGATATAGGAGTTGCATGTTTACTGTTCTGCAATCACTATAAGGATAATGGACAGGGTCATGTGCAGTATCATGACCCGAAAGTTTACCCTGTCTATTTTGATAAAAGTTGTTAAGGTCGCAGTGTGTGGTAGTGGTGGCTAAGCATTTGAAAGTACTAGCCACATGCCGTGAAATATGGTAAAGCGGCAAGCCTAGTAACCGATCGGCCCGGCAAGTGGACATACCTCCCACCACTCGTAATTTGGTTTTTTCTCATGCACCAACGTGCAGGACTACGTTCCGCACAGCGGACAGGAGTACGGTCATGTAGTCGCGCTACAGTCGTATGTCCTGCACAATTGGTGTGCGCATGGTCCTACAGTCGCTTGTGGTGGCCCTGTTTCACAACCTGGAATGAAAGGTAAACGGTTGCTTCGGAACGATCTTTGGATGTTCCAAGCGTGTGAGTTAGGTTTACCTTGCAAGGGTGAAATTCAATTCAGAATCGTCCGTTTCTCGCGGAGATTGAGACTGCTTATTCCTTCTGCCACATAGAGTAAGAAGTGAAACTATTGATGGAATAATCGTGATGAATGCTAATCTCTACCTTGCTTGTCTAGTATAGGTGCTTACCTAGAATGAATAATCCAATTAGAATCTGAAAGCTAAAATTTGAAAGTAGATCATACTCTTTGTTGCTTTTCAGCTGAAATGAAATCTAGAACCATTTCAAGCCTTCATGAGTCTAATTACGGGCTAAAGTATACCCAATCTCGGGTAAGTCTTGCTGAGTATTAGTATACTCAGTCTTGCTAGTAAATCTTTCAGGTATAACCTTGGAGAACCCCACGGATAACCCTGCATGGTCAACTTCTGTTCCTTTTGGCTGGTCCGTGGAGTGGGATCCGTCCTCGGCTGGCAGTGACCCTCCGGAGTGACACCAAGCTTTGGGCTGAGTATGGTGTCAACTTTGGCGACGTGTATAGTCTCGTGTTTATTCTCCTTCTGCTGTAAACCTGGACAAGCTGTTTAGCTTGTCGTTTTAAACACGGTTTGTATAAGTTATCTTAAGAGTGAAAAAAAGTTTGTAATAATGTTTACAATTCTGTAAGTTAAAAGTTGATGAGCTATACAGTGATTGTAAACTCGCCTTCGTGCGAGGTAAACCTGCTTCGATCCTGTTGAACCGTGGTTGTATCGGGCGGAAACCCGACAGACCAATGGGTTGTTCCGTTTGAAGTGCGTTAAGTTAATATCGGCTGAGTATGATAACTAGCGCACTTGAGCCGGAATAATTCAGGCGGTTCTGCTACAGCTGGTATCAGAGCTGTAGATTTATTTTTACATCTGGAATAGCTCTTAAAAATATTTTCAGGATAAAACATGCTTAACAAACGAATTTACAATGTACGTTGGATCCGTTAAGGTTGTGCTTAGATCGTAAAGCCCTAGGGACTTATATGGGAATGATCAGGTGGCTATTAGTATATATATGTAGTTCTATTCTAACTCGCAGCACTACTTTCTGTTAAAACTTAAATTTATGTACAACCCAACTTTATTATCTGTTACGACACCTTTGTGGTGAGGTAAGGAGGTAAGTATCCTCAGCCAACTGAGGGAGCTTGGCCTTCCCGTCGGTGATGCGAACCGAACGCTGTTTCTCAAGCAGTGGCCTACTTGAGATGCTGCCAATATATCAACTTAGGTTGGTTATATTGGGAGTATATGGTTCGGCGCAGGGTACGGCGATCGCTATTCATACCCCCGTATTTTGCAGTACCCCCGTGAATACGTTGTTTAACGACGTATGTTAACGTTGTCTGTACGGCGGTAATTGTACAGATGCTGTTTCTATAGTGAACAATACTATTTGGGAACGCTTTCATGTCGTGCTGCCATGAAAGGTTCATGTTATATATATGTGATCTTTTGCAGGTACACTAACCACGATTAATAGGTTAAGACGAATAGGATTTATCGACTAGTTATTAGAGAGAGTCGTATGTGTTTTGCCACCGAAATTAACCGCGTAAGACTGAAGATATTCGGCAGTTGTTTTTGGTTGTGAGGTCGAATAGTACGTGCATGCATAATCCATCATCAAATAAATGAATGCAATGTATGTTTGGTTCTATTAAGGACTAATAGCGTGTTGTTTATCTCTAGAATGGGTTAATAGGAATTTCGTGATAGCTCTAAGTTGAGTACCTTAAGCGTCCATCTAATTTCCAGTCTTTGCTGTTATCAGAATTGATTATCTCTTTCCATTTACCTTGTGAGTCTCAGCAGGGTAAATAAGTCTCACCATTTGCATTCTTGTTGCAGATGGCAGCCCCTTCCAACGTCTTTTGGATCCTACAGGGCATCTCCATACTAATGCCTTGCACTGGGAGGGTTTTCCTCGTCTTCTCTGGGAATCACTAAGCTCGTTCCGTTATACTGAGCCCCCACAGTATGACGCAGTGGAATACCAGGAAGAAGGTGTTCGTCGATGTCGAGTCAGGATGACTATTCCACAACATCCCTTCCGCTCCCAATGGCAACCTATCGAAGTTGACGTGGTAGGTTATCGTATAGTTGATACGATTGAAGGAGCAGCTCTGGAAGCCATCTACCTTTTCTGCAACCAGCATCCAAGGGAAGTAGCAGGACAGCCTATCGGTCTATTTCCTACAACAGATCCCAACGATCCTGAGTGGAATCTCAAGGTAGTCCCTGAAAGTCACAGGTTGGCAGGTTCAACGGAAGAAGCGCTTCAGGGTACTATGCGGTTCATGAATGTTCAGCATCATTATCAACTTCTGCTACATCGCGGTATGGGTTAGTTGATCAATATTGCGCAAGGTCATTTCAGGAACACTGACCGACAAGTCACCCAGATTGCGCAGCTTCAAGCCTTGGTGACTGAGAAAGATGAAATCATCGCTGCCCGAGAGGAGACTATTCATCACCGGGACGATCAAATCAACGAGAGTGATGCAATGATCACCCAACGCAATACGATCATTGAGCTTCTCCAGGAACAAATCCATGACCTCATCCTCGAGGTTGATGATGCTTAAGCCCAAATCAATGAACTCCAACAGCAGCCAGCACCTCCTGCTGTACCAGCACCCGAAGCCGAAGAAGAAGATTCAGAGGAAATTGAGGGAGTTTCAGACCTCGATTCTGAGCATGGAGATCCTGTCCTGAGTCCCCATCACTCCTCTTCAGGCAGTCAGTCATCCGTGGGCAACTACAATGACTTTTAGTCTTGTTTGAGTTGGTGGCATCCTAGTTGTAATTAATGTAGAAAAAATGTGCATAGGTAGTGCATAGTGTACCTAGATCTAGAGCCACTTGTTGTGTTATATGTGGCATGTGTACTCATGAAATGGCTTGCAGTAGTTAAAGTGCCCTGATGTAAGATGTAAGGACCACCAGTGTTTGAGTAGTAATCCAAACCCCGTGTTCTACCATCTTACTTAATCTCTTTGCATTTGAAATGAGTTGATTGAATGGAGCTTATGAATTACATTTTAGCAACTGTATATCATATGAAACTGGAGTAAGGATATGATTGATAATGGATATCTCCTTTATTTCAGATGGTTGGAGCTACTCGCGGAACCCTGGAAGGTTTCCAGGCAGATCAGGCTAGCGGTTCTCAGCAACCACCACTAGCCCCGCCAAATCTGGCCGAAGTCATGGCCCGACAAACAGAACTCCTCAACCAGCTTGTGCAGGCTCAAATGGGTCAAATCCATCACCAGTCCCGAGGCTGAGATGAACCCCCATCGGCCAGTTATCAAGACTGCCTCAGCACCCAGCCTCCACTGTTCCATAAGGCGGACGAGCCTCTAGACGCTGATGCTTGGCTTCGCACCATCGAATCCAAGTTTGCCTTATTGTCTGCCCCATGTTCAGATGAGAACAAGGCGCTCTTTGCAGCCCAACAACTCCATGGCACAGCCCGCATCTGGTGGGATAATTATCATGCCATGCAAGCTGCCGGTCATGTCGTCACTTGGGATGAGTTTCGGACCGCTTTTCGAGTGCATCACATTCCCAAAGGACTCATTGAGCGAAAGCTCAATGAATTTCTGAATCTGACTCAAGGGACCCGCACCGTTCTGCAATATGCACAAATCTTCAACCACTTATGCCAGTACGTAGGATACCATGCGGACAATGATGCCCGCAAAAGAGATCGTTTTCGCCGAGGCCTAAACACTAAACTCAAGGAACGACTGAATTTGGTAAAGGCCGAGAATTTTAATGAACTGGTCAATATGGCCATCACTCAGGAAGACTGCATCTCAGCCCACAGAGCAGAAAAGGAAAGGAAAACACCTACAAGGCCTTCAGCTACACAACCGTCAAGGTATATCGGTTGGTCCCGAGCACTGCTACCCAAGCACCACCTCGAAGTAACATGCCTGGCAGATGGGTAGCCAGACCACCCCAACAAGCACGATTCAACCGACCACCGACACCTCAACCTCAGCAACAGCAACAACAGGGTCCGCGGCCGAGTTTTCCGCCAGTCAACCAAGGAAACAACAACTATCGTTGTTTCAATTGCGGAAGCCCGTCCCACTTTATCAAGGATTGCCCTCAACCTAGGAAATTTTTCCAAGGGCAAACATCCAATCCAACCAGCAAGGGCAAGGGTAAGAGGCAAGTGGTCCAGGTCCGCCAGGGAAGGGTGAACCTCACCACTCTCTCTGAATTTCCCGAGGCGACACCAATAATGACGGGTACATTTTCTATCAACCATCACCCCGTAATTGTTCTTTTTGACTCTGGTGCTACCCATAGCTTTGTCAGTGCAAAGTATGGGACTAAAATAGGCTTGGATATCTATCCTACTAATAGAGATTATAAGATAACAACTCCTGGTGGAAAAATCTTATCAAATCAAATTTGTAGGATGGTACCACTTCAGCTGGGTAGTCAATTGATAAAAACGGACTTGCTTCTACTAGACCTAGAAGGAATGGATGTTCTTTTAGGTATGAATTGGATGACCTAGCATAAAGTGTCATTAGATATTCCTTCCCGAACTGTGGAGATAGGTTCACCTGAGTATGAACCTACCATTCTCTATCTTCCACAACCGAAGTACATTAACCCTTGCACCTATGCTACAACCGGGATCAAGTTAAAGGATATCCCTATCGTCTGTGAATACCCAGATGTCTTTCCAGACGATTTGCCTGGAATGCCCCCAGATCGAGATATCGAGTTTATCATAGAACTTCAGCCAGACACAGCCCCCATCTCTAAAAGATCTTATCGTATGGCTCCTAACGAGTTAGCAGAGTTAAAAATCCAACTCCAAGACCTCCTTGATAAGGGTTTCATTCATCCGAGTGCATCACCATGGGGTTGTCTAGCTTTATTCATGGAAAAGAAAGACAATAGCCTTAGGCTATGTGTAGATTATCGTCCTCTCAATGCGGTGACTATCAAAAATAAGTATCCTCTACCCCGCATTGATATTCTTTTCGATCAGCTAGCCGGAGCTAAAGTATTTTCCAAAATTGATCTTCATTCCAGCTATCATCAAATTAAAATCCAACCAAGTGATGTTCCAAAAACGGCCTTTTCCACTCGATATGGTCTATATGAATACCTAGTCATGTCATTTGATCTTACCAATGCTCCAGCATATTTCATGTATCTCATGAATTCTGTCTTCATGCAAGAACTCGACAAATTTGTTGTGGTCTTTATTGATGACATACTGATCTACTCTAAAAATCCAGAAGATCATGTAAAACATCTTTATGTTATTCTTCAGCGATTAAGAGACCACCACTTGTACGCCAAATTTTCTAAATGCGAGTTCTGGTCAAATACTGTGAAATTTTTGGGCCATACTATCTCCGGTGACGGTATATCCATTGACCCCTGTAAAGTACAAGAAGTGATGGATTGGAAATCTCCCACATCAGTCCATCAGATCCGTAGTTTTCTTGGTCTAGCTGGCTATTATCGCCGCTTCATTCCTGACTTTTCCAGAATAGCCAAACCTATGACCGAACTACTAAAGAAAGGTGTCAAATTCTCTTGGGATCAAAAATGTGAAGATGCATTTCACACTCTCCGAGATCATTTTACAACTGCTCCAGTCTTAGCTCAACTAGATGTGTCAAAACCCTTTGACATCTATTGTGATGCTTCAGGAACCGGACTTGGTTGTGTGCTTATGCAGGACCACCGAGTAATTGCATATGCATCACAAGCACTTAGGGTTCATGAACAGAACTACCCCACCCATGATCTTGAACTCGTAGATGTCATTCATGCCCTGAAGATCTGGAGACATCATTTGATGGGTCTAGATCTAGGTACACTATGCCACAAAAGCCTCAAGTACATGTTTACACAGGCAGACCTGAATATGAGGCAAAGGCGCTGGCTAGAACTCATCAAAGGCTATGATTTGGAAGTACACTATCATCCAGGCAAGGCCAATATCGTTGCGGATGCACTCAGTCGCAAAGCACATTGCTCTTGTTTATCTGTAGAAGCTTTCAACGAGACTCTTTGTTGGGAAATAAGAAAGCTTAATCTAGAAATCATTCTCCAAGGTGACTTGAACCATCTCTCAGTTGAAGCCATGCTTATGGATAGTATTGTTCTTGCTCAACAGCGCAATAAAGGGGTCAGAATCATTAAGCAAAAGATAACACAAGGAGAAGGGAAGTATAAGTGCTTTCGAGTAGATCCAGAAGGATTTTTATGGTTCAACAAACGTATCGTTGTACCCAAGGACCATAAGCTCCGTAAACAGATATTGAATGAAGCCCACCTGTCCAAATTCTCTATGCACCCTGGCAGTACGAAGATGTACCAGGATCTGAAACAAAACTTCTGGTGGACTCGTATGAAACAAGAAATTGCCAAGTATGTCTCAGAATGTGATATCTGCAAAAGAGACAAAGACAGTCATCTGAAAACTGCTGGTATCCTTCAACCTCTATCTATTCCCTCTTGAAAGTGGGAGGATATCAGTATGGACTTTATTGTTGGCTTACCCAACACTTCTCTGAGACATGACTCAATTTGGGTAATCGTTGATCGATTGACCAAGATTGCACATTTTCTTCCTGTGCATACTACATATAATGCCAAAAAGTATGCAGAAATCTATCTGGATCAAATCGTTCATCTTCATGGAGTATCTAAGACAATCATCTCTGATCGTGGAGCCCAGTTTATTGCTCGGTTCTGGGAGCAACTTCACCATGCCCTTGGAACTAAGTTAATTTGAAGCTCCGCATATCACCCTCAAACAGACTGAAAGAGTAAATCAGATCTTGGAAGATATGCTTAGAGCCTGCGTTCTTCAGTATGACAAGAATTGGGACAAATGCTTGCCACTGGCAGAATTCTCGTACAACAACAACTATGAAGCCAGTCTCAAAATGGCCCTGTTCGAAGCATTATATGGCCGCCCATGTCAAACTCCTTTGAGTTGGTCACAAACCGGCGAGCGTAAAATCTTTGGACCGGACCTTGTCACTGAAGCAGAGGAAAAAGCGAAGACTATTCAGAGCAATTTAAAAGCAGCCCAATCTCGACAGAAAAGCTACGCTGATATACGAAGAAGACCATTACAGTTTCAAGTCGGAGACTTCGTATATCTTCGAGTATCTCCTACTCAAGGTATTCAAAGGTTCAGCGTAAAAGGGAAACTTGCCCCTCGTTACATCGGACCCTTTGAAATCCTTGAAATCTGTGGACCCGTAGCTTACCGTCTTCAACTTCCTCCTCAATTAGCGGCCATCCATAACATCTTCCATGTGTCTCAACTTAGGAAATGCGTCAAAATCCCTACCGAGATCATCGATTCCCAAGCCATCGAAATCGAACCTGATCTAACCTATACCGAACATCCAATAAGAGTATTAGACATCAAAGAAAGAAGCACTAGAAGAGAAACCATTAGGATGTTCAAGATTCAGTGGAACCATCATACAGAAGAAGAAGCAACATGGAAAACCGAATCTTATCTTCAGCATAATTTTCCAGACTTCTTTCAAGCCAACCTCCGAACTTGATCATCCAAATTCATTCTATTCCGGAATCTCGGGACAAGATTCTTTTTAGGGGGGAAGGCTGTGATATTCAGGTAATTAGTATTGTCACACCCTAGATTTTAGTACGAAGTTGTGTGCAAAATGTGGTGAAAGTGTGCTTAAAAATTTAAATGCTAAGGAAAAAGGGTTGTTTAAATAGTTATAAATTAATAAAGGTCCTTAAGTGTTAAAAGGATGAGAGTGGGAGGAAGAATTTAAATGTATGAGGGTTGTTTTGTAAAAGTCAAGAACTTGTGTTTAAATCGCAAATGTAGGTGAAACTACACATGGGATGTAAATGTAGTGCAAATTTTAAATAGGATTTATGTAAAGTTTAGAAACTTTGCTAAGTTTTATATTAACTTCAAATCCTTAACTCTTCTGTGAATACACCTGTCACACCCTAAAATATTTAATTTTAGGATGTGAATATCTTTCAGAATGTGTTTAACCATCTTTGGGTTTTTCCGAGAATTTTAAAGATTTTTCTGGCAATTATTCTATTTATCCTAGCGCTAGAACCATTTATTTTATTATTTGGAAAGCTCTAAAATTCTTTTTCATGAAGTCCAAATATTTTATTTGGAATCCTCGTGACCCAAATTAACTCCCGAGTTTTCCTCGGAAAATTTTGGGATTCTTCCGGATATATTTTCTTGGTTTGAAACATTTATCTGGACTTTTCTAGATTTATTTTAAAATTGAAAATATATTCTGAAAAATATTTCTATTTTGATTTTCATCGTAGCCGGACCGAGTCGTATCTTGTTGTACATCCTTTTAATCTTGTCTCTTCGAATCTTTAAGAGGTTCCATCGAGCTCCTGATCCTGTAACCATTCTCCTCGATCAGGTCATGCTTGAAAACGACGCTGCGTGGTTCTTCTTTAGTGTTTTTCCGACGATGTTCGATCACCATTAGATCCAGCGACTCGGCCTGATTTCTCTCTTTTATAATTCACGTTCTCGAACAGCTCGTTCATGTTCAACTAGCACAGTCAGCTTGTTTTCGTGTTCAGCCCTCACCCGATCCTGTTTCGGCCCATAACCGAACCCGCTCGACCTTTCTCTATCTCTCTATCTTGTTCTATCCACGATCGACCCTCGCTCTCAACCGGCTCGTCAGTTTGCGCTGGTGCGGTTCCACCTCCCCGTCCTTTCTTCTTTCCGCGGCCCATTTCAGCGTTCCAGGCCCGCACCAAACGAATCTGCTCGGCCAGCCCAGGTTGAGCTCTCAGCCCATGGCCGAAACTGTTTCGGCCCACGACCGAATCCCTCGGCCCCACGCTCACCTGAACACCGCGCACCCTCCTCGCGAGCCCTCGCACCCTCCTGGTTGCCAAAGCTCAGCTCCCTGCGTACCCTATAAATCCTGCTCGCATAACCCTAACCCTAGGTTGCATTTTCTCTGCCTGTGCCTCCCCCACGACTCCATGCTGCTTGCACCCTTGCGACCTCTTTCTGCATCGCCCCGAGTTCCTGCAGCCAGTCGCTCCTTTCCCCTGATCCTTCTCTACGACATCACGGCCCCACCTGTCATTTTTTCCCCTTTTCATTTTCTGTTCAGGCCCAATCCGTTTCGTTTTCTGTTCAGGCCCAACCCGTGCACGGGGAGAACTCGGACTCCCCGCACACAGCACCCCTATAAAGGGCGAGCCAAAACCCTCGGGCCGCAGCATGATCTCCTGCTCACAATCTTTTTCCGGTGCCGCGCCGTTGCCCTAGCCTTTGCTGCCCCACGCATCCTCCTCCTCTGCTCGTCTCTGCACAGCTGCCGCCGTGCCCCTGCAGTGGGCTTTCCTCCTCGCGTTCCTGCATCGCCCGGCGCCCTCACCTGCCTGCATCCCCCCTGTGCACGCCCCTGCCCAGCCCTGCACGCCCCCCTGAGCCGCCCAGCAACAGGCGACCTGCACAGGCGCCGCCACCACCAGAGCATGCCGCCGCCTGAGCCCCTGCGCCCAAGTCCCTGACCGCTTCCTCCGGCACCGCCCTGACCCCTTCCCAGCACCCTGCGCCCCCCTGCCGAGCCTGCAGGCCACCACAACAGAGAGAACAGCAGCCAGAAATGAAACAGAGCTGCCACCCAGGAAACACTATGAACAGACCCGCCCTTCATCTTCCTCCGCGAAATTCGATCTCTACGATGCATCCCCGGGGTAAGTTAGGTATGGAATTGAATCCCCTCGTCGTCCTCTTTCTTTTCCCCCACTTCCCGCGACCTCTCGTGCCCTAAATCGCCGGCAATTTGAAGAACATGGGAGGCTGCTGTGAAGGTTTTGTGATTAGGTCCCTGGAAGATTCTGTAATTACCGTGAAAATTCCTGCGTCTTGGAAAAATTGTAGAAAACCCCCTAGATCTATTCCATCTTCTCAATCCAGCCCCACCATGGAATTTTTCAGATCTAACCCTAATCTTTTCCTGTTTTGCAAGCACTATTTTCTGTGTCTTGTATTTCTTTTCTACTAACCCCTAAAGTCTATAGTTAATTGCGTATAGGTTCCTGCAGCGCTGTTTTGTGCGTAGTTTCCGCGTTTTAGATCCGTTTCGATCCGTTCTTTTTGCGTTAGTCTTCTAAAACCCTAAGCTATTGTTTAATAGCTTTGTTGTGCCATATTTCCTATTTTTAAATTTAAATATCAATTTAATTTGAATAATACCCTCTCATCTAGTTTTCCGGAATAAAATCCAATTAAGTCTTTTCTCCGGTTTTCATAAGAAATGTTAACTCAATTAATATGAACTTAAATGTGTTTGTAATTTAATTTGTTTAGTTCAACATGAATCATAAAGTTCAAAGTTTAGATGCGCTCACTAGTTTCTTTTCTAATTAATTATTTAATTAGTGTAATTTGTACATAGAGAATTGTATATAAAATTTGACTAAGTTCTACTTTGTCTTTATAAATGCAAATATAATATGAGTTATTTATAATTAGAGATATTTCTCTTCTAAATCTTTTACATTGGTTTTCTAAATTAAAATAAATGAAAGCCTATAGTTCTTTATTTCTTTTTAACATAAATCTTCCGATAGCTGTATCTTTTCAACTCTAGCTCTGTTTTCCGTATTTCTTTATTTCTCATGATCGTAGCAATGAGCCTTATCCTTTAGTTCGCTCTTTTAAAGTTTTCCTTTTTTTGTTGTATCTGTTCTTAGTTGTTCTTATTTGTTTGCTTGCTTGTATGCTTCGGTCGGATGCTTGTGTGACGTTAGAAAGAGCGTGATCCAAGAGCTTTGAAGATCTAGAGTTTCAAGAACAAGAGTTGAAGACTCTGAGCAGCTATTTTCTAAAAGAAAGGCAAGTGTTTCCTTGATCTTGCTTTTGTCCTAATAATCACAATAAATACAACATTTTCTTTATATGCATGCATGTGTCCTAATTTTTATGGATCCTAATTAAGGATATGCCTAGTCTTTGTGATCATTCCTTGTCAACCTGGGTTTTATCTTTATTGTTGGGTAGCTATTGCTTAGTTGCTATAACTGGTTCTGGTTTGGGAATAATATATAATTATGATGACAATAATGATGATGTTTCACCTGTTTTATCCATGTTCATGCTCTTTGTGTTGTTAATCACAAGATTATATGTTTAATCGGAACATGGAGAACCACCCAGGAAAACAGTGCAACCACAATACTATATGGCTCTGGTCTTGGCTAATTAATTAGAGACTCTAGCTTATGATAATCTTACCGAAAGGGTAAGAAGGGTTGCATCATCGGGGTATAGCTCGGTCCTCTTGCGGGTATGATATGGTCCTGGGTAAGGCGTTTGCCTCATTAGGGAGAGTTATGACCGCTTTGACTTGAAACCTCAGTGGACTGTCATAAGTTAGGGAGTTTTTGTAAAGGCCTCGTAGTGAATCCCTTGCCACTCACCTCGGAAGTGTTTAAGAGGCTAGCTACCTTGGGCAAATCGGGAGACACGAATTGTGGGTAAAGTGTACAACCTCTGCAGAGTGAAAATTGATATATCAGCCGTGCTCACGGTTAAGAGCGGCTTGGACCCTCACATGATAATTGAACTTGAAGATGAATTAAATCGTGGACCATGGTTATGGTTGTGGTTATGGTTATGCTTATGCTGTATCTCTTCTCTCTCTTTTAATGTGGGTTTTGGTATGAACTTATACCATAGTAATTAGGTGCTAATAAAATTTGACCAACTAAAATTGCTTATCGCAGTAAGCCAGTCAGCATTTCCTTGATTTTGGCCTTCATATCATATAATTCCCAACACTTGCTGAGTACCAACCATAAGTGTACTCACGCTTGTTATAATTGCTGCTCAGAGGAGAAAGTGATGTGAAGTCTTTTGAAGATGATGCTGAGTTCTAGGCCTGCGCAACCCCCCGGTCGATTGCCTGTGAAGTTTGGAGTCTTCGTTTCCAGGATAAGCTGTATAACTCTGATAATCTTTATAGTCTTTTAATTCTCTTTTTGTGATACTGTTCCTGATTATTCACTGATGAGGTCACTATATGTATGGAACTTGATCCTGGCATATATATAGTTATGCATTCGGTTTTGTCTTTAAAAACCGGGTGTGACAGCACCTTAAAGAAAAGTTGTACATTTTGAAAAATCCTGCATTTTTGCTTTTGGGCCCATCTCCAATTGAGCACTGGTTTGAAAGTTATCAGGGCTTTACAGTAGGGTCCCTGTACTTTTGAGGTTTTGCAAAATCGGGCCTCATCTTCTTCCTCGGGTTCCCGATCTCCTCTGTCTCTGCCGCGCGCGCGTGATCCACCGCCGTCGGCCGCTTCCTGAGCCGCTGCAGGCCTGCGCTGCCCTCCCCTCGCCCACGTATCGCCTTGCTGCCTCTCCCACCGCCCGCGCCGCCTCCGCTGGCCTCCCTTCGTCGTGCCACGTCGGGCCACCGGTGCCGAGCGACCGCCACGCACTCGAAGGGCACGCCGGCGCCGCCCGCCGACCTGAGCCCGGCCCCATGACTGCTCTCCCTCTCCCTCTCTTCTACGAAGCAGTGCACTCCTATAAAGCTTGACCCGAACCACTTTTTCTCGCTTGATTTCCTCTTCTTCCCCCTCGCGACCACCGAGCCAACCGCCGCGCTCCTCGCTGGATTCCTCCACGGCTGATCCACCCCGCCCAAATTCCAGCCCTCCAGCGCTCCCTCACCTCCTCCGCTAGCTCCCCGACCTGCTCTGGCCGAGCTTCCGGCCTTCCCTAGCCGGAATTCCCCCGACCTCATGCCGTTCCTCACCAGAGACGTCCGAGGACCGCCTCACCGTCGACAAGCCTGTTCCGCCACATCTTCGGCCAATTTGGGTACGGGAATCGCCCCATTACCTCTCCCTGGTGCTCTTGCACGCCTTGGTTGCCCGTGTTCGCCGGCCCCTCGCCGGGAACGCCAGCATGCCGTCGCGGCCGCCGCCCCTCCTCGCCGCCGGCCGTGTTTCGCCCCAGCCCATCGAGCACATCCCCTCCCAAACAGCACCCCAGGTCCCGTAGGTCGTGCCAAGCTAGTCCATCTCCACCAGTGACCTCGCCGCCGGTGGGAACGTGCCGGAGCAGATCGGCCGGCCGCCGTCGGGAGCTGGTAGGGGCACATTTGCGAGTGTATTTCCTGTTCTAGGGACCCATGTGCAAGAAACTAAGGACCCCCCCAAAACCGTTTTGTTATTTCATGTGAGCAATGCTGCCGGCTTGTAGAATTCGTAGAAAATTGTAGGAAAATCCAAAAATTGCCAAACCAGTTTTGTTGGAAACGAGATTTCAAACTCTACAACTTTTATTAATTAAGTTTGGTTTGAAACTAAATACTTTTTAAACTAAATACTTTTGAAACTAAATACTTTTGAATCTATTTACCTAAGATTTGAATTTAAACTTAAAGTTTGAATTCAAATTCAAATGTTTTAGTTTCTATTTTCAGTAATTCCAGTACTATAACCATAACTTAAGTGTAAACGGTAACTTGAAATTAAACCCCCCTTGTTTCATGAATTCATGTGTGTTAATTATTGGATTGCAACTTTATCGTGAAATAAAAACTTTAACTCAAGCACCATCTCACTTAAAGTATTGCATACCATGTAGAATCAACGACACTCGACGACGGAGACTACGAGCTAGTCCTGGAACAAGACCAAGGGTTTTCCGAAGACCCGATAAACGTCGCCAAGACTCTAACTGAAGCTCCGAACCAAAGTTCGGATGTTTCTGACACTCCTGCCCCCAACCCCACTCAAGAAGGCAAGCCCCGATGCATAACCAAGTATTTCAATTTATTACCATTTTACTTATATTATATATCTTGCATTACGTCTAGGAGTTGAAATGAAACCCTAGTTGCATAAATCCTAGGAATCCAATGTATTGTACCCGAGTCCTTATCGCATACACGCTCTGCTAAATAGGACCGGTAGAAGTCGAGTGATTTCCTGTCACTCGCGCGATATAGGAGTTGCATGTTTACTGTTCTACAATCACTATAAGGATAATGGACAGGGTCATGTGCAGTATCATGACCCGGAAGTTTAACCTGTCTATTTTGATAAAAGTTGTTAAGGTCGCAGTGTGTGGTAGTGGTGGCTAAGCGTTTGAAAGTACTAGCCACATGCCGTGAAATATGGTAAAGCGGCAAGCCTAGTAACCGATCGGCCCGGCAAGTGGACATACCTCCCACCACTCGTAATTTGGTTTTTCTCATGCACCAACGTGCAGGACTACGTTCCGCACATCGGACAGGAGTACGGTCATGTAGTCGCGCTACAGGCGTATGTCCTTCACAATTGGTGTGCGTATGGTCTTTGGAATGAAAGGTAAACAGTTGCTTTGGAACGATCTTTGGATGTTCCAAGTGTGTGAGTTAGGTTTACCTTGCAAGGGTGAAATTCGATTCAGAATCGTCCGTTTCTCGTGGAGATTGAGACTGCTTATTCCTTCTGCCACATAGAGTAAGAAGTGAAACTATTGATGGAATAATCCTGATGAATGCTAATCTCTACCTTGCTTGTTTAGTATAGGTGCTTACCTAGAATGAATAATCAAATTGGAATCTGAAAGCTAAAATTTGAAAGTAGATCATACTCTTTGTTGCTTTTCAGCTGAAATGAAACCCAGAACCATTTCAAGCCTTCATGAGTCTAATTACGGGCTAAAAAATACCTAATCTCGGGTAAGCCTTGCTAAGTATTAGTATACTCAGCCTTGCTAGTAAATCTTTCAGGTATAACCTTCGAGAACCCCATGGATAACCCTGCATGGCCAACTTCTGTTCCTTTTGGCTGGTCC
The DNA here is from genome assembly GCF_002211085.1 of Panicum hallii. Classification (NCBI taxonomy): domain Eukaryota; kingdom Viridiplantae; phylum Streptophyta; class Magnoliopsida; order Poales; family Poaceae; genus Panicum; species Panicum hallii. The sequence continues at coordinate 38,167,239 of NC_038044.1, forward strand.
GTGGAGTGGGATCCGTCCCCGGCTGGCAGTGACCCTCCGGAGTGACACCAAGCTTTGGGCTGAGTATGGTGTCAACCTTGGCGACGTGTATAGTCTCGTGTTTATTCTCCTTCCGCTGTAAACCTGGATAAGCTGTTTAGCTTGTCATTTTAAACACGGTTTGTACCAGTTATCTTAAGAGTGAAAAAAAGTTTGTAATAATGTTTTCAATTCTGTAAGTTAAAAGTTGATGAGCTATACAGTGATTGTAAACTCACCTTCGTGCGAGGTAAACCTGCTTCAATCCTGTTGATCTGTGGTTGTATCGGGCGGAGACCCGACAGATCAATGGGTTTTTCCGTTTGAAGTGCGTTAAGTTAATATCGGCTGAGTAGCGATAACTAGCGCACTTGAGCCGGAATAATTCAGGCGGTTCTGCCACAGTACAGGGTTGGCTAACCACTCGGGGTGGTAGACTTCTTTAGTGAAGCCAGCCGCGAGTAGTTTTGCTAGCCCCTTCTTGATAGCCTCTCTATTGTCGGGAGCGAAGCATCATAGTCGTTGCTTCTTCAGAGTGGCTTTGGGGTCAACTTTTAGACAATGCTCAATCTACTCCTTGGGCACACCTGGCATTTCCGTTGGTTTCCACACGAATATGTCACGGTTAGCCCTAAGGAAGCTGACGAGCGTACTTTCTTATTTGTCACTCAAGCCGCCTCCTATCAAAGTAGTCTTAGATGAGTCGCCTTCTTGCAGCTAGATGGCCTTGATGCCGATGTTGCTAGGGTTGGGTTTTACCCTCGACTGGCTAGGACTCTGGCTGGAGATCTCCATCTCTGAGTCCGTTAGCTTTTGCGCGGCCGCGAAGACTTCCGCAGAATGTTCTAGCGCGCGTGATGTGGCGGCGTACTCGATCGCCTCTTGATTGCAGTCATATGACTTCTTCAAGTCACCGCGGAACATGAGTACACCTATCTTGCCTAGCATCTTGAGTAGTAGGTAGATGTAGTGAGGCACGGCCACGAATTTTGCCAATGCTGGTCTGCCGAGGATACTGCCACACCCGGTTTTAAGGACAAAACTGAATGCATAACTATATGTATGACAGGACCAAGTTCCATATATATAGTGACTTCATTAGTGAATAATCAGCAACAGTATCACAAAAAGAGAGTTAAAAGACTATAAAGATTATCAGAGTTATACAGCTTATCCTGGAAACGAAGACTCCAAACTTCACAGGCAATCAACTGGGGGTTGCGTAGGCCTAGAACTCAGCATCATTTTCAAAAGACTTCACATCACTTTCTCCTTTGAGCAGCAATTATAACAAGCGTGAGTACACTTATGGTTGGTGTGGCAGAACCGCCTGAATTATTTCGGTTCAAGCACGCTAGTCATCGCTATACAGGCGATCCTAACTCAACGCACTTGAAACGGAACAACCCATTGGTCTGTCAGGTCACCGCCCGATACAACCACGGTTCAATAGGATCGAAGCAGGTTTACCTCTCACGATGGCGAGTTTACAATCGTACAACAGCTCACCAACTTTTAATTCACAGAATATTAAATATTATTACAAACCATTCAAACTTAAGTATATTTATACAAACATTGTTTAAAAACCACAAGCTATGCAAGCTTGTGTAGAGTTACAGCGGAAGAAATAAACACGCGGCTACACACATCGCGAAGGTTGACACCGAGTTCAGCCCGAAACATGGTATCATTCCGGAGGGTCACTGCTAGCCGGTGACGGATCCCACTCCACGGACTAACCAAACGGAACAGAGATTGGCCATGTTGGACCATCCGTGGGGTTCTCAAAGGTCATACCTGAAAAATAGACTAGCAAGACTGAGTATACTAATACTCAGCAAGACTTAACTGGAAATCGGGTATACTTAGCCCATAACTAGACCATGGAGGATTTAAGAGTCATGGGGATGCTATTCCGGTACCTGGTTCGGCTGGAGGTGGGGTGGAAGGGGGTCGTCGGTGTGGAGGTGGCTCGTGTTTCTCCGGCGGCAAGGGCGGCACGGGATCACCTCGATTCCGACTGAGGAAACAAGCAAGTTTGGCGAGGGTGGGTCGAGGGGCAAGCAGGGGTGGTGAGGAAGCCTTGGGGTGTTGGAATTGAGATGGGGTAGGATGGGGCGGCGAGGAATTCTGGCGGACGACTCAGCGCTCGGCTTGTCGCTCGTGAGGAAGAAGAAAGGGAAGGGGAGCGAGGGAGGCTTCGGTCGGGGTTTTATAGAGTGGCGCAGTGCGGCAGAGAGGGAGAGAGAAGGCGCATGGCCAGCCACAGACCGATGGCGCCGTTGCCTTGCCCCGTCGGGCTCCCTCGGCCGCGTGGCGGCCTCGGCACCGGCGGCCCAACGTGGCGGGGCGGGGAAGGGCCAGCAGGGGCTGCGCGGGCGGTGGGCGGGCTAGCAAGAAGCCACGTGGTGTGGAGGAGGGCGGTGCGGGGTCGGCGAGCAGCTCGGGAAACGGCCGGCGGTGGTGGAGTCACGGGCGCGAGCAGAAACAGAGCAGGAGAGGGACGGGAGGTGGAAGATAGGACTAATTTGCGAATTATCAAAAGTGCAGGGACTCCATTGTAAAACCAAAATAACATTCAAACCATAGCTCAAATGAAAAAGTGCCCAAAAGCAAAAGTGTAGAGTTCAACAAGATCAACAACTTTGTTTTAAGGTTCAGTTTCAAAAGAGTTAAGGATTTGAAACTAACATAAAACTTAGCAAAGTTTTAAACTTTAAAGAAATCCTATTTAAAATCTACACTACACTTGCATCCTTTAGGTAGTTTCACCTCTATTTGCGGTTTAAAAGTAAGTTATTGACTTTTTGCAAACCAACCTTCATATGTTTTGATTTTACCTCCCATTCTCACCCATTTTGCACCAAAGGACCTAAATTTTCCAGAATTACAAAAGTAGCCTTTTGCCTTTGCATTAAAATTTTAGCACACACACACAAGATCAAACATACATACTTCGTACTAGAATCTAGTGTGTTTTAATCCTAAGTACCTGAATGTCACAGTTGGTACTCAGCAAGTGTTGGAAATTATATGATATGAAGGCCAAAACCAAGGAAAGGCTGATTGGCTTACTGCGATAAGCAATTTTTGTCGGTCTAGCACCTGATTACTAAGGTATAAGTTCATACCAATCCACATTAAAAGAAATAGAAGGGATATAGCAGAAGCATAACCACAACTATAAATATGGTCCACGATTTAATTCATCTTCAAGTTTAATTATCATGTAAGGGTCCAAGCCGCTCTTAACCGTGTGCACGACTGATATATCGGTTTTCACTCTGAAGATGTGGCAGAACCAACCTGAATTATACCGACTCAAGTACGCGAGTCCTCACCCAAGGGCTACCTCGTACTTCAAACGGTATAAAACCATTGGTCTGTCGGGTAACGTCCCGATAAACCACCGAACTCAGGATCCAACAAGGTACCTCACACGAAGGTGAGTCCAGAGATACAATGCCAAAATATCTTACACCACAGGCAGTTACATTACAACAATGTACAAAACATCATTAGCTCCCACAGAGGAGAGATTATTACAAGACAGGTTTTTGTTTTTAGTCAAAGCAGCGGAATTTTGAAAAGCGTAGCCATTATACACGTCGTCTTTACAGATATTATGCTAGCCCTGGCATAATATCACTCGGCGGAATCAGTGTTGGCCGGGGACGGATCCCATTCCACGGACCAACCATCAGGCAAAGGGTAGGGCCACGGAGTAATGAAAGCTGGCTCATCAGGGAGATTACCTGGGTTAAATCAACAAAAGCAAGGCTGAGTATACTAATACTCAGCAAGACTTACCCGGAATTGGGTATACCTTAGCCCATAACTAGACTCATGATGGCTTTTAGCTTTGGGTAGGGTTTTCAGCTGAAAAGCAACAAAGAGTAGATCCTTAATTTCAGCTTTTAACTTTCAGATTCTAGTTGATTAACCATTCTAGGTAAGCACCTATAACTAGTCAAACATGGTAGAATCTTTATTCAAACATCATCTTAGATAATCACATAATTACTCTTATTACTCTATGTGGTAAAGGGAATAAGCAGTCTCATACATCGTGAGAGGCGGACGATTCTGAATCGAGATTCAACCCTTGCAAGGTAAACCTAACACACACGCTTGGAATACCACATGTTTATTCCGAAGCAACCGTTTGCCTTTCATTCCGACTCGTGGATCAGGGCCACCACAAGCGACTGCAGGTCATACGCACTTCCAAAGTGCAGGAAGTACGTCTGTAGCGTGACTACAAAACCCGTACTCCTGGTTACCCAGCAAAACATATGCCTACACGTCGAACAAAGTAACCAAAAGAAGCAAATACATGTGGTGGGGGGGTATGTCCACTCCTCGGGCCGATCGGTTACTAGGCTTACCGCTTACCATATTTCACGGTATGTGGCTAGTACTTTCAAACGCTTAACCACCGCTACCACACACTGCGACCTTATCAAATTTATCAACACAGACGGGTATCATCTTGACCATGATACCTCATAAATACCCGTCCGGTATCCTTATAGTGATAACAGGAATGTAAACATTTCAATTCCTATATCGCGCGAGTGACAGGAAATCACTCGACTTCTACCGGTCCTACAAGCAGAGCAGCTAATCGGACTCAAGTTCTAGTGTTCAATACATAGGTACCTGGAGTTATGCAACTAAAGTTTCCAAACAATTCCTAAGAACTTAATGCATAGAGATATACGTAAATAGTATAGGTTGCAGTGTAATAAAGTAGGGGTTATGTCCGGGGCTTGCCTTCGTTGGTAGGGTTGGGGTTAGTCAAACTATTTTCTTCCGAACCTTGGTTCGGGGCTTCAGAGAAATCCGCGACGAGATTCCCGGGGTCTTCAGAATAAACTTCTTCTTGTTCCGGGATCAGCTGATAATCCCCGTCGGCGAGAGTGGTCGATTCTACATGATATGCAAAATGAAGTTTAATGGATGCATATATTTGTAGTTCAGTTCACGATAAAGTTGCAATCTAAATAAAGGGCATTACATATTGACAATCAACTTAACTACCCTGCACTGGGCAGTCATTTATCGAGTACTAACTAAACTAACTAGTCCCGTTAGGCAACCGGGTGGGTTACCCTCAACATCCAACTAACTACATTAGTTAGCATATCTGATTATCTCAAGTAACACTACATACACTTAGTAATCTCCATTTATTAGCTAAACATTGTAATTAATTTTTGGTTATTATTTAATTATGGTTAACCTTGAATTAATTAACCAAATCTTGAATTAAGAAAAATAATTAGTACTTATGAAAATTATCATAGGTGGGTTCTATTGAAATTTTACTCTAAAGGAACTAAGCCACAAAATTAAACAGGATTATAATTAGAATTTCAAGATATAATTATAATTGGAGTTTTACACTAAAACTAGAGTTCAGAATTTAAGAACATCATGAATTACTCAAGATTAATAGTCCAGAAAAGTTTCATAATTTTTCATGTATAACAATTTTATTTATGAATTACCTTTGAATTTAAGTTTGAAATTTATAACTCAAGTTATATTAGGTTTCTGTTTCTCAAATTTTTATCTTCAATTACTCCTGTTGTAACAAAGCTAAGATAAATTTTTCAGCCCTAAATATGAAGGGACACATTTGGAATTAAATTAAGTAACTTTTATCAACATATAACAAAAAGTACTCGAAACCTAAGGAAATGAACAGTAAAGTACTTGAACTTTTTACACAGTGCTATACATAGCACCTACAATCTGTGATCCAAATTTCAGCTTTAACACATGCCTACAACATGAAATACAATTAAAACACTTATTTTCTATTATTTAATCTACATCAGAAAATATACACCTACTGCTCAAACTTCCTAAACAAAAGTAGTCGAATTTGACTTGAGGATTCCAACAAAATTTAGTTTGCATTTTTATGATTTTTCCTCGAATAGATACAGAATTTCTAAGTTGACATCCTAATTTACACAAAGAGGTCCTTGGTTACTATTTCTCTGAGTCTTAGGCTATGCACTTAACCCCCTGGTTTTCTTTTCCTTCTAACCCGAGGTCCTTGACTGTGAACCAGAACAGAGTAAGGCGGGGACGGTCATGTTCCGGTGACGGTGATCACCGGCGGTGAGGTCCAAGGGCAGGGAAAAGCTCAGGGTCTTACTGTGGTCTAGTTGCACTACTTGTCGTAGGCGGGGATGGCCGGAACAGTGGAGTTCGACTCGAGCCCGAGGTGACGGCGGAGGGGTCACCGTCGACGGCGGAGCTCCAGTGGAGAACGTTGGCAACCGACCTGTGCAAAAGCTTCAGTGAGACACGGGGAATGTGTAGGTGCCATCAATTGGATGAAAACATGCTGGATCGAGGGGAATCGACGGAGACCGATGCGGCGGCGAGGAAGAACGCCGGCGAGCGTCGGGGAGGCTCTGTAGTGCACTAGGGAACCAATGGATGGGTCGAACAGCTTCAGGACGATGATGTGGTGCTGGCCAGAGAGTCGTGGTGGCGTGAGAGTGCCCGGTGTGGGCTGCCCACGGGCGTGCAGTGCGCGGCCGGAGCGGAGGAAGACGGCGGCGGCGGAATGCAGCTCGGGCGCTCGAAATTGGGCTCTGGAAGTAACAGAATAGGCCGTGTGTGTTGAAGTGGTGCTGTTGCGCGCGAAAGGGAGAAGGTTAAGGCTCTGTGGTGAGCGTTCCACGGCAGCGAGGAGGTGGCGGCCGGAGGAAGCTCGGGGATGTCGTGGCGCGCGCGCGTGCAGCCAGGAAGGGAGAGGGAAACGGCCGGAACGGAGGGGAGATGACGCGTGGAGGGTGTAGCAGCTGGAGGTGGAGCTCTGGAGGTCTGCGCCGGCGGTGAGCGGCGGTGGCAGGGCGGAGCAGAAGGGAAGCGGCGGTGGTCAGAGGAGGAAGAAGCAGACTGGAGTCAGAAGGACTCATTTGTAAATCCCAAAAAGTCCAGGGACTCCTCTGTAAATTAAAATTTCCCATTGATACAAAATCCTAATGAGAAAAATGTCTAAAGCAAAGTTGTAGAGAATTTCAAATCCGACAAGAATGCTTTAGAGCTCGAGTTCAAAATCTCAAAGGGTACTATTTTATTTTGAACTTTTGAACACAACTTAAATTATAAACTTTATGTGTTAATTTAAACAAAATGCTCTAATGTTTGGGGTCTCTTGGTAAGTTTTTCTGCAGTAATCATGACTAGCTCTTTTTACACTTTAGTCCTTAGGTAAAACTAAGTTTTACTTTTATCTTTTTACCATTTCACATGTAAGTCCTTATATCTTTGTATTAATTACATAAAGGTCCTTAATTTCATATAAAGTCTATTCCCCTTAGTGTTTATTTAACTTTTGATCTTTTCTTTTCTATAGCCATCTGAAATTTGACACTTAAGAACATTTTCACATACTTGCACATGAGAAGTTATAAAACTCATAATTTACAAATATACCCTTATTGCTTTGTACAACTTGTATACACTATAACATGCTTACATATTATATACCCAAACTTAGTATCTAATTGTCTAACTACCTGGATATCACAGCCTTCCCCCCTTAAAAAGAATCTCGTCCCGAGATTCTGAAGCTGAACAGAAATGGATAATTAGATTTGGGGATTGGCTTGAAGGAAATCTGGAAAATTCCGTTGAAGATAGGACTCTGTTTCCCAAGTCGCTTCTTCTTCGGTGTGATGATCCCATAAGATCTTATACATCTTAACTGCCCTTCTTCTGGTGAATCTTTCCTTAGTATCCAGAATTTGAAAAGGTTGTTCGATGTACGATAAATCAGGTTCAATCTCAATGGCACCTGTCTCAACGATTTCCGTGGGTACTTTGACACACTTCTTAAGTTGAGAGACATGAAAGACATCGTGAATGGCAGCCAATTGAGACGAAAGACGAAGTTTGTAAGCCACTGGGCCACAAACATTGAGAATTTCAAAGGGTCCGACATATCGAGGTGCTAACTTCCCCTTTATACCAAAGCGTTGGACGCCTTTGGTAGGAGATACTCGGAGATAGACAAAATCTCCTATTTGAAATTGTAGAGGTTTCCTCCTCTTATCTGCATAGCTCTTCTGTCTGGACTGAGCGGTTTTAAGATTGGATTGAATAATCTTAACCTTATCTTCGGCTTCAATGACTAGGTCTGGTCCGAAGATTTTATGTTCACCGGTCTCTGACCAACTCAAAGGAGTTCGACAGCGGCGACCATATAACGCTTCGAAAGGAGCCATTTGAAGACTAGCCTGATAACTGTTGTTGTAAGCAAATTCAGCTAGAGCAAGGCACTTGTCCCAACTTGTACCATAGTGAATAATACAAGCTCGGAGCATGTCTTCAAGGATTTGGTTAACTCGCTCAGTCTGCCCATCAGTCTGGGGGTGATATGCAGAGCTTCGAATCAGTTTGGTCCCTAGAGCTGATTGCAATTGCTCCCAGAACCGTGCGATAAATTGGGGCCCTCGATCAGAGATGATGGTTTTTGGAACCCCATGCAATCGAACGATTTGTTCCAGATAGACCTCGGCATACTTCTTAGCAGAGTAAGTGGTATGCACCGGAAGAAAATGAGCTGTTTTTGTGAGTCTATCGATGATCACCCATATGGAGTCATGCTTTTGAGATGTGTTGGGAAGACCGACAATGAAATCCATGCTAATGTCTTCCCATTTCCATGACGGTATGGGTAATGGCTGAAGCGTACCAGAGGCTTTTAAATGGCTAGCTTTAACTCTCTGGCATGTATCACATTCGGATACATATTTGGCAATTTCTCTCTTCATTATGGTCCACCAAAAATGTTGCCGAAGATCTTGATACATCTTGGTGCTACCAGGATGAATAGAGAATTTGGACAAATGTGCTTCGTCGAGGATTTGCTTACGAAGTTGATGATCTTTAGGCACAACAATCCGATCGTTGATCCATAGGACTTCTTGATGATCAGTGTGAAAACACCGATATTTAGCTTCTCCCTGGGATAGCTTGGATTTGATAATATTGACACCCTCATCATGTAGTTGTGACATGACGATTTTATCTCGTAGAGTAGACTCAATGGAGATTAAGTTTAAACTACCTTGGGGAATAATCTCAAGGTTGAGTCTTCTCATTTGATGGCAAAGAGTGTCGTTAAAGGTGGATATGGTTAAGCAGTGACAATGTGACTTGCGGCTAAGTGCATCCGCAACCACATTAGCTTTGCCCGGATGATAGTGTACCTCAAGGTCATAATCTTTGATTAACTCCAACCAACGCCTTTGCCTCATATTTAGATCAGCTTGAGTGAAAATATACTTGAGGCTCTTATGGTCAGTGTAAATGTTACACTTAGCACCCATAAGATGATGTCTCCAGATCTTGAGAGCATGGATAACTGCTGCCAATTCAAGATCATGTGTTGGATAATTTTGCTCATGAGTTCGAAGTGCTCGGGAAGCATAAGCAATAACTCGGTTGTTTTGCATAAGGACACAACCAAGGCCAATTCCAGAAGCATCACAGTAGACATCAAAAGGCTGGGTACTATCTGGCTGAGCTAGTACTGGAGCAGTCGTCAGAAGTTTTCTCAAAGCGTGAAATGCTTTCTCACACTTATCATCCCAACGAAACTTAATTTCTTTCTTAAGTAGCTCAGTCATGGGTTTAGCTATCTTGGAGAAGTCTGGAATGAATCGGCGATAATATCCTGCCAATCCAAGGAAACTTCGTATTTGATGGACTGAAGTGGGAGGGTTCCAGTCCATAACTTCTTGAACTTTGGTTGGATCAACCGATATGTCTTGACTAGAAATAGTATGTCCCAAAAATTTCACACTATCCAGCCAGAATTCACATTTTGAAAATTTGGCATAAAGGCGATGATCCTGTAGTCGTTGAAGAACGACACGTAAATGATTAGCATGGTCTTCTTTGGTTTTGGAGTAGATCAGAATATCATCGATGAAGACCACAACAAATTTATCGAGCTCCGGCATAAATACAGAATTCATGAGATACATGAAATATGCCGGTGCATTGTAAGTCCGAATGACATAACCAGATATTCATAAAGTCCATATCTGGTTGAGAAGGCCGTTTTTGGAATGTCACTAGGCCTGATCTTGATCTGATGATAACCAGAGCGTAAGTCAATCTTGGAAAAGACCTTTGCTCCAGCTAGTTGATCGAACAAGATATCAATGCGGGGAAGAGGATACTTATTTTTGATGGTAACCGCATTGAGTGGACGTAGTCGACACATAGTCTTAAGCTATCATCTTTCTTCTTACAAAGAGAGCAGAACAACCCCAAGGTGAAGCACTGGGGCGTATATAACCCTTATCAAGAAGATCTTGGAGCTGAATTTTAGTTCTGCCAATTCTTTGGAGGCATGCGATACGGCCTTTTAGAAATTGGAGCAGTGCCCGGTTGAAGTTCAATGGTGAACTCGATGTCTCTATCTGGTGGCATTCCCGGTAGATCGTCGGGAAAGACATCGGGGTATTCACATACTATAGGAATATCCTTGACTTTGATATCTGTGATAGCATAAGTGCAGGGGTGCAGATACTCTGGTTGAGGCAGATAAAGGGTGGTAATCCCATAGTATGGTGAATTGATTTCAACCACTCGGGAACAGATATCTAACTGGACTCGATGCTTAGTCATCCAGTCTGTCCCAAGTATAACATCAATATCCTCTAGACTGAGCAAAACCAAATCAGTTTTGATTTCTTTACTACCTAACTGAAGTGGCACATTTCTACTCATTTGGTTGGAGGTGATTTTTCCTCCAGGGGTAGAGATCATATATGACCCCTGGATAGAACAAGATTCAAGTCCTAGCCGGGTACCACAGTTGTTACTAATAAAGCTATGTGTTGCTCCGGAATCAAATAAAGTAACAACTGGCTTATGGTAAATAGAAAATGTACCCGACATGACGGAGCTCCATCTGGAAGTTCTGCCAGAGTGGTGAAGTTAATCCGTCCTTGACGAACTTGCATCACCGGCTTCTTGCCCTTGTTCTGGTTCCCCTGAGTAGAGCTTTGCCCGGGATTAGGCTTCTTGGGCCGCGGCAATCTCGGATGAAATGGTCCGCACTCCGCAATTGTAAGCAGCGATAGTTGCTGCCTTTCTGTGGCACTTGTGAATATTTGGCCATTGGACAATTGTTGTGCTTGTTGCGGGGGCACAGGAGGTCTGTACCTTCCTTGCTACTGAGGCGGCCTAAAAACCAATCTACCTGTGGGAGCATTGCGCTGTGGTGTCTGGGCGGCGTATTGGAAACAACCCGATACCTCGGTGGTTGAGCACTCGAGGGTCCAGCAGGGTTCTTCCGCTTCTTCTCGCATAATGTGCCACAATACAGTCTTCTTGAGTTAAGCCATATTGACCAACTCACTGAAAGTATTAGCCCTCACAAGGTTCAGGCGTTCCTTGAGTTTGGTGTTAAGGCCTCGGCGAAACGGTCTTGTTTCTTGGTATCATTATCTGCATGATACCCTGCATACTGGCACAGATGATTGAAATTCTATGCGTACTGCAGAACTGTATTGGCACCTTGGGTAAGAGCCAGAAACTCATTAAGCTTTCGCTCCAATAGTCCTGCGGGAATATAATGCGCTCGAAAGGCGACCCGGAATTCATCCCATGTGATGACATGCCCAGTAGGTTGCATGGCATAAAATTGTCCCACCAGATTCGAGCAGCACCACGAAGTTGTTGAGCAGCAAAGGAAGCTTTGCTAGAATCCGCACATGGTATGGTCAGGAGAGCGAACTTTGATTCAATAATATGGAGCCAGGCATCGGCATCTAATGGTTCTTCCGCCTTACTGAAGAAAGGCGGCTGGGTACTAAGAAATCTTGGTAACTAGCCACAGGAGGATTGTGATCATCACGGCCTCCTCGGAATTGATGCTGCTGGTTTTGCTGGGCTTGTACCAGCAGGTTGAGCAGCTCCGTTTGCCGAGCCATGACTTCGGCAAGGTTGGGAGGAGGTGGTGGCGGTTGTTGGGAACCGCTGGCCTGATCAGCCCGGAAACCTTCCGGGGTTCCACGTGTGGCTCCAACCATCTGAAACAAAGGAGATGTCCATCATTAACCATATAGCCTTACTCCCAATTTCAGAAGATATAAACAAAGCACATACTCCATTCAATCATCTCATTTCAGAATCATAAGGATAATGAACAGGATGATAAAACAGGAAACTTATATTACAATATTGGTTCTTTTGTTTTCCACATCGTACATCCGAAAGATCTCTACGCAGGCCATCTATGTTACAACAATTGGCATGAGATCTAGCTAAGTTACATACTCCTTAAGCTATTACACTCCCCATAGGTTACATCTAGATAGTCGATGATTTGCTAAACTAAAAATCGTCGAAGTTGCCTACAGAAGATTGACTGCCAGAAGAAGAGTGATGGGACTAAGAACTGGATCCTCATGCTCAGAGTCAATCTCTGAAACACCCTCAATCTCTTCTGGGTCTTCTTCTTCTTCTTCAGGTATTATGGGTATAGCGGGAAGTATCGGTTGCTGCTGCAATTCCTCAATGTGAGCCTGGGCATCATCAGCCACAAGTATCAGATCATGAATTTGTGCCTGTAGGAACTCAATAACAGTGTCACGCTGAGTGATCATATGATCACTCTCATTGATCTGATCTTCACGATGGAGGATTGTCTCATCTCTTGCTGCAATAACTTCATCCTTCTGAGTCACCAAAGCTTGTAATTCTTTTATTTGGGTTACTTGATGGTCAGCATTCCGATAGTGACTTTGAGCCACACCAGTTATCTGACTCACCCCATGACGCAGTAGCATCTGGTAATGATATTGCACAGCCATAAACCTGGTAATGATACGGACGGTTTCTTCAGCCAGATCTCCTAGCAGATGACCATGATGGTCTGTCCAAAAATCCCAGTCCGAATTACCCGGGTCTATGGTAGGAAATAACCCAATAGGATATGCAGCAACTTCAATTGGATGTTGATTGCAGAAGAGTTTGATAGCTTCTAAAGCAGCAGTTTCAAGAGTATCCACTAGACGATATCCAACCACTTCCACTTCTATGGGAGGCCATAAGGAGCGGAAAGGGTGTTGAGGAATTATCATCTTAACCCTGCAGCGGGGAACTCCTTCTTCACGATACTCTACCCCATCATACAGAGGAGGCTCTGTATAATGGAACATACTCAAGGATTCCCATAAAATACGAGGAAACCCTTCCCAATGTAAACCATTGGTGTGAAAGTGCCCCTCCTGATCCCAAAAGGTATTAGCAGGAGCAGCCATCTGCGACAACAATGCAAATGGTAAGATATTTTTACCCTGTTAAGAAATTTACAAGGTAAATTGGATTACGATAGCTGATTCTGATAACAGCAAAGGCTGGAAATCAGATGGATGCCTAAGATACCCAACTAAAGATTCTACTTACCCAAATTAAGAAATACCAACATGTTGCCTATTTCTTAGGAAGCATCAATTTAAGCATTCAATTTAATTGATTAATGGATTATGCATGCACGTACTAACCGATCTCACAAACAAAAATTAACTGCCAAGTAATCTTGGTCTTACGTGGTTAGTTACGGTGGCACAATATAAATACGTCTCTCACTATTAACTAGTCGATAAACCCTATCCGTCCTAGTTTCGGAATCGTGGTTAGTGTACCTGCAGAAAACCACAATGCATATATATATATATATTCAACGAACCTTTCATGCCAGCATGTCATGAAAGTGTTCCCATTCATTACTGCTCACTATAGAAACAGCATTTGTACAATTACCGCCGTACAGACAACGTTTAACATACGTTATTGAACAACGTATTCACGGGGGTACCGCAAAATGCGGGGGTATGAACAGCGATCGCCATACCCTGCGCCGAACCATATACTCCCAATGTAGTCAACCGAAATTGGTACATTGGCAGCATCTCAAGTAGGCCACTGCTTGAGAAACAGCGTTCGGTTCGCATCACCGACAGGAAGGCCAAGCTCCCTCAGTTGGCTGAGGATCCTTACCTTCTTACCTCACGATCGAAGATGTCGTTACAGAAAGTAAGGTTGGGTTGTGCATAAATTTAAGTTTCAACAGAAAAGTAATGCTGGAAGTCAGAATTATATATATATATTACAGCCACCTCTAATTCCCTTAATAACATTACCCTAGTGCTTACGTACTATACATAATCCTTAACGAACCACCGTAGTTCGCAAATACTTGATTAATCAATTTTTTTTATACTAAAAATTAATTTTTAAGGCTAATTATATCTCCAGAGTACACTTGTTAGCTCTGATACCAGCTGTGGCAGAACCAACCTGAATTATACCGACTCAAGTACGCGAGTCCTCACCCAAGGGCTACCTCGTACTTCAAACGGTATAAAACCATTGGTCTGTCGGGTAACGTCCCGATAAACCACCGAACTCAGGATCCAACAAGGTACCTCACACGAAGGTGAGTCCAGAGATACAATGCCAAAATATCTTACACCACAGGCAGTTACATTACAAAAATATACAAATCATCATTAGCTCCCACAGAGGAGAGATTATTACAAGACAGGTTTTAGTTTTCAGTCAAAGCAGCGGAATTTTGAAAAGCGTAGTCATTATACACGTCGTCATTACAGATATTATGCTAGCCCTGGCATAATATCACTCGGCGGAATCTGTGTTGGCCGGGGACGGGTCCCATTCCACGGACCAACCATCAGGCAAAGGGTAAGGCCACGGTGTAATGAACGCTGGCTCATCAGAAGAATTACCTGGAGTAAATCAACAAAAGCAAGGCTGAGTATACTAATACTCAGCAAGACTTACCCGGAATTGGGTATACCTTAGCCCATAACTAGACTCATGACGGCTTTTAGCTTTGGGTAGGGTTTTCAGCTGAAAAGCAACAAAGAGTAGATCCTTATTTTCAACTTTTAGCTTTCAGGTTCTAGTTGATTAACCATTCTAGGTAAGCACCTATAACTATTCAAACATGGTAGAATCTTTACTCAAACATCATCTTTGATAATCACATAATTGCTCTTGTTACTCTATGTGGTAAAGGGAATAAGCAGTCTCATACATCGTGAGAGGCGGACGATTCTGAATCGAGATTCAACCCTTGCAAGGTAAACCTAACACACACGCTTGGAATACCATAGGGTTATTCCGAAGCAACCGTTTGCCTTTCATTCCGACTCGTGGATCAGGGCCACCACAAGCGACTGCAGGTCATAGGCACTTCCAAAGTGCAGGAAGTACGTCTGTAGCGCGACTACAAAACCCGTACTCCTGGTTGCCCAGCAACACATATGCCTACACGTCGAACAAAGTAACCAAAAGAAGCAAATACATGTGGTGGGGGGTATGTCCACTCCTCGGGCCGATCGGTTACTAGGCTTACCGCTTACCATATTTCACGGTATGTGGCTAGTACTTTCAAACGCTTAACCACCGCTACCACACACTGCGACCTTATCAAATTTATCAACACAGACGGGTATCATCTTGACCATGATACCTCATAAATACCCGTCCGGTATCCTTATAGTGATAACAGGAATGTAAACATTTCAATTCCTATATCGCGCGAGTGACAGGAAATCACTCGACTTCTACCGGTCCTACAAGCAGAGCAGCTAATCGGACTCGATTTCTAGTGTTCAATACATTGGTTCCTGGAATTATGCAACTAAGGTTTTCAAACAACTCCTAAGAACTTAATGCATATAGATATATATATATAAATAATATAGGTTGCAGTGTAATAAAGTAGAGGTTATGTCCGGGGCTTGCCTTCGTTGGTAGGGTTGGGGTTAGTCAAACTATTTTCTTCCGAACCTTGGTTCGGGGCTTCAGAGAAATCCGCGACGAGATTCCCGGGGTCTTCAGAATAAACTTCTTCTTGTTCCGGGATCAGCTGATAATCCCCGTCGGTGAGAGTGGTCGATTCTACATGATATGCAAAATGAAGTTTAATGGATGCATATATTTGTAGTTCAGTTCACGATAAAGTTGCAATCTAAATAAAGGGCATTACATATTGACAATCAACTTAACTACCCTGCACTGGGCAGTCATTTATCGAGTACTAACTAAACTAACTAGTCCCGTTAGGCAACCGGGTGGGTTACCCTCAACATCCAACTAACTACATTAGTTAGCATATCTGATTATCTCAAGTAACACTACATACACTTAGTAATCTCCATTTATTAGCTAAACATTGTAATTAATTTTTGGTTATTATTTAATTATGGTTAACCTTGAATTAATTAACCAAATCTTGAATTAAGAAAAATAATTAGTACTTATGAAAATTATCATAGGTGGGTTCTATTGAAATTTTACTCTAAAGGAACTAAGCCACAAAATTAAACAGGATTATAATTAGAATTTCAAGATATAATTATAATTGGAGTTTTACACTAAAACTAGAGTTCAGAATTTAAGAACATCATGAATTACTCAAGATTAATAGTCCAGAAAAGTTTCATAATTTTTCATGTATAACAATTTTATTTATGAATTACCTTTGAATTTAAGTTTGAAATTTATAACTCAAGTTATATTAGGTTTCTGTTTCTCAAATTTTTATCTTCAATTACTCCTGTTGTAACAAAGCTAAGATAAATTTTTCAGCCCTAAATATGAAGGAACACATTTGGAATTAAATTAAGTAACTTTTATCAACATATAACAAAAAGTACTCGAAACCTAAGCAAATGAACAGTAAAGTACTCGAACTTTTTACACAGAGCTATACATAGCACCTACAATCTGTGATCCAAATTTCAGCTTTAACACATGCCTACAACATGAGATACAATTAAAACACTTATTTTCTAATATTTAATCTACATCAGAAAATATACACCTACAGCTCAAACTTCCTAAACAAAAGTAGTCGAATTTGACTTAAGGATTCCAACAAAATTTAGTTTGCATTTTTATGATTTTTCCTCGAATAGATACAGAATTTCTAAGTTGACAGCCTAATTTACACAAAAGGTCCTTCGGTCACTATTCCTTTGAGTCTAAGGCTACGCACTTAACCCCCTGGTTTTCTTTTCCTTCTAACCCGAGGTCCTTGGCTGTGAACCAGAACAGAGCAAGGCGGGGGCGGCCGTGTTCCGGCAACGGTGATCACCGGCGGTGAGGTCCAAGGGCAGGGAAAGGCTCACGGTCTTACTGTGGTCTCGTTGCGCTACTTGTCGTGGACGGGGATGGCCGGAACAGTGGAGTTCGACTCGAGCCCGAAGTGACGGCGGAGGGGTCACCGTCGACGGCGGAGCTCCGGTGGTGAATGTTGGCCAAGATCCTGCGCACGAGAACCAGTGAGTCCTGGGGAACGTGTACGTGCAACTAATTGAATGAAAACACGTTGGATCAAGGGGAATCGACGGAGACCGATGCGGCGGCGGCGAGGAGAAACGCCGGCGAGCGTCGGGAAAGCTCTGTGGTGCACTAGAGAGCCAATGGATAGGTCGAACAGCTTCAGGGTGATGATGTGGTGCTGTTTATGGTGTTGTGGTGGCTCGGGACTGCTTGAGTGGTGCTGCCCACGGGCGTGCAGTGCGCGGCCGGAGCGGAGGAAGACGGCGGCGGCGGAATGCAGCTCGGGCGCTCGAAATTGGGCTCTGGAAGTAACAGAATAGGCCGTGTGTGTTGAAGTGGTGCTGTTGCGCGCGAGAGGGAGAAGGTTAAGGCTCTGTGGTGAGCGTTCCACGGCGGCGAGGAGGTGGCGACCGGAGGAAGCTCGGGGATGTCGTGGCGCGCGCGCGTGCAGCCAGGAAGGGAGAGGGAAGCGGCCGGAACGGAGGGAAGATGACGCGTGGAGGGTGTAGCAGCTGGAGGTGGAGCTCTGGAGGTCTGCGCCGGCGGTGAGCGGCGGTGGCAGGGCGGAGCAGAAGGGAAGCGGCGGTGGTCAGAGGAGGAAGAAGCAGACTGGAGTCAGAAGGACTCGTTTGTAAATCCCAAAAGTCCAGGGACTCCTCTGTAAACTAAAATTTCCCATTGATACAAAATCCTAATGAGAAAAATGTCTAAAGCAAAGTTGTAGAGAATTTCAAATCCTACAAGAATGCTTTAGAGCTCGAGTTCAAAATCTCAAAGGGTACTATTTTATTTTGAACTTTTGAACACAACTTAAATTATAAACTTTATGTGTTAATTTAAACAAAATGCTCTAATGTTTGGGGTCTCTTGGTAAGTTTTTCTGCAGTAATCATGACTAGCTCTTTTTACACTTTAGTCCTTAGGTAAAACTAAGTTTTACTTTTATCTTTTTACCATTTCACATGTAAGTCCTTATATCTTTGTATTAATTACATAAAGGTCCTTAATTTCATATAAAGTCTATTCCCCTTAGTGTTTATTTAACTTTTGATCTTTTCTTTTCTATAGCCATCTGAAATTTGACACTTAAGAACATTTTCACATACTTGCACATGAGAAGTTATAAAACTCATAATTTACAAATATACCCTTATTGCTTTGTACAACTTGTATACACTATAACATGCTTACATATTATATACCCAAACTTAGTATCTAATTGTCTAACTACCTGGATATCACAGAAAGAAATGTAATGTGCACATCCCTTGTAGTGAATTCAACCAAGCAAACTTCACGGTTCTTCAGAATTCATCCAAGGTGGCTCCATATATTGATGAGCACATGAATATTATACAGTCTGAAAATCCACAAAAGAATCTTGCTTGGATTACACGCCAATATATAAAAACTTTTGACGGCTGGTTCAGACGAAAATTATTGGGCAACAACACAGTTGATCATGAACTTCAATGGCTGGCTAGGGGACCATCAATCACTGTCCAGCAATACCAAGGGTACGAAATCAATGGGTATACATTTTATACGGGAGCTCAAGACAAAAAAAGCACTAACCAAAATAGTGGTGTCCGTATGTGTATAGTAAACAGTAATGGAGAAAAGAACAACTACTATGGTGTCATAGAGGAGATATGGGAACTTGAATATGGACCCATAGTTGTCCCTTTATTTCGTTGCGAATGGGTGGCTGGAGGAGGCGTAACGAAGGACCGGTATGGGATGACCATAGTCGACTTTAAAAAGATTGGATATAAAGATGAACCATTTGTTCTAGCCAAGGATGTGACACAAGTGTTCTATATGAAGGACATGTCGAGCAAACCGAAGAAGAAGTCAGATAAGACGCCTGAAGCAGACAAGGCTGGAAATGAGCCGAAACGGCATATAGTTCTTTCAGGAAAAAGAAAAATTGTTAGAGTTGAGGATATTTCGGACAATTCGGAAGATTATGACAAGATTGATGACCTTCCTCCATTCTCAATTGACGTTGACCCTAGCATCCTCTTATCCAAAGAGGACACACCTTACTTACGCTATGATCACGCTCAAGGCACTTTCGTCAAAAGGAAGATTATCAATGTTCTAGTACATAATGATAATGAGTAGTAGTTTTATATAAATTATGTATTGAATTCTCTCAATCAGTGATGTAATGTAACGCACCGCATCATATTTATCTCAATTCTTGATACTATTTCTCCAATGATGACATAATATCATCTTCAGATAATATTATATTTTTGCATGGTATAAATATTATTTACATTCACTAATTTTGCATTACTAGAAGCATTGAAACATTAAATTACAAAAAAATAATCAAGTAATATGTGAATTGATTACATCATTGTATAGGCTACTATTGAAAAGTTTTTTGAAGAATTTTGCATGGATCAAAATGAAATGTTTTCGATTTATTATCAATAACAGAAACATATACACATATAAACCCTTTACGCTACACATAATTGATAATGGTTGCATATTCGTTAATTTACTTCAATTACTATTATTATTGTGTACATATAATTACTATAATTATTGTGTAGCTAAAAATAAGATATAAATTTTTGTTATATTATTCTAATTATTAAGCCTATGTTGAATAAATTTATGAATACTACAAATTTAGTGTAAATGGGAACTGGCGTGGCCAGTTCCCGCGCGGATGGTACACGTTAGTGCCGGCTGGTAACACCAGCCGGCACTAACTTGAGCACTTTAGTGCCGGCTAGCAACACTAGCCGGCACTAACTTGTTCTTCTGACGTCACGTGGGCGCGTTAGTGCCGGCTGGTAATACCAGCCGGCACTAACTTGAGCACGTTAGTGCCGGCTAGCAACACTAGCCGGCACTAACTTGTCTATCTGACGTCACGTGGGCGCGTTAGTGCCGGCTGGTAATGTCAGCCGGCACTAACCGCGCCATCCCCCCAACAAATTAGCCCCTTTGCCCAATTCAGATCGACGTCGCCCCCAACTTACCCGCCGCCCCGACGTCGTCGCGCCATTGCTGCCGCCGCCCGAAGCTCCGGCCGCCGCGCACCTCGTCGTCCTCGCGCGCGGCCCGTTCCGCGCAGCCCGGCCGCTCGGTTGCCCCTGCCGCCTCGCGCCACTGCTCCGCGCCACTGCTCCGCTTCCTCGCGCCGCCACTGCTCCGCATCCTCGCGCCATTGCTGCCGCCGCCCGAAGCTCCGGCCGCCGCGCACCTCGTCGTCCTCTCACGTGGGCCCATTCCGCGCAGCCCGGCCGCCCGGCTGCCCCTGCTGCCTCGCGCCACTGCTCCGCGCCACTGCTCCGCGTCCTCGCGCCGCCACTGCTCTGCGTCCTCGCGCCACTGCTCCGCGCGCGTCGTCGCGCCATTGCTGCCGCCGCCCGAAGCTCCGGCCGCCGCGCACCTCGTCGTCCTCGCGCGCGGCCCGTTCCGCGCCGCCCGGTCATAATTCAAAGGTAAGTCTATTTCATATATAGGAATGGTACATTTGCTACTTTTGTGTAGTGGCTTATGACTCGTTCGCCCATAACTTTGATCCCGCAACAACGCATAGGCACTGTGATAGTAATTCCAAGCTTTAGAAATAAACTAGACTGGACCTTAGATTAACAGCTAAAGGCGCATTATTGGGAACAAACCACTTAAAACCTAACCATTTAGCAAATATGTGAGGTCTGCTTGGCACCTATGCGCCAAGCAAATCCTTCAGCTCAGGTTGCATCTTACTTAAGCTAGCGCTTTTCTCGTGTCATGCTGCAAGCAGAAACAGAGTTGTGTTTCCTATGATTGGTTTGGTACTATAAAGATTGGATTACATTCGTGTGATCGACGATTAGCTGGGATTTGATACAACACTATGACCCTTTTTCTGAATTGATGCCTGCAGTAGCAGTGCATGATCAGTTGCCCAGAAATAGTTAAAAAAGTCTTGTTTGTAGATGATGATGATGATATGTGCCTTTTATTATGTGGCTGCTCCTAGTCTCATTGGCATGTTAATGATATCTATAATCGGGTAATTTTCAATGAACCATCAACTTGATGACTCATTCAGTTGACTTTGAATCTGTCTTTATACATACTGTATCTCACTTCACTCTTAAGTGCATCAAGACAAATGCAGTCTAGAGAAATGCACCTTCAATAATTTATGGCATGAGTAATTTATCATGGAACAGGCACTACTAGTGATTTGCTAATGCACTATAATCATGCTTCTTTACTTCGCTTTCAGCAACTGAGCACACCTTCAAGAATATTCTGACCAGCCTCCCCAAGCCTGGAGGTGGTGAATATGGAAAGTTCTACAGCCTTCCTGCACTAAATGATCCAAGGATTGGTAATTTTTCTGCTTGCATTTTGAAAATTTTTCATTCCCTTTGCTTCTGTCATTGCCAATTTATTTTGTACGTTTTCAATTGTGCTGTGTATGTTGAGTGTAATTTTAGCATCCTAAACTGCAGAAAAATAGTAGTACATGCTTAATATTACTTCAGTGCCTATTCTTCCAGTCAAACATGAGGGCTTGTTTGCCTGTTTTTTCTCAGTCGATGATCCAGATTTTTTTTAGAAATAAAATAGCGGCACGATTCTATGCTACTCCTTGAGAAAACTATGTTTCCGCATCAAAACTTGAACTTGCGAACATTTTACATGAGGACATGTTATTGGTTATCTTTTACATTAAACCACCTCAAATAGGCGTCTCCCTAATCATATGCGCCAAGCAAATCCTTCACAACCTTGAAGCCAATAATCTACCTTTTCAAGAATATAGCAGAATGCAAAATCTGTTGGCATCAAAATAATGTCTCCTGTAAAAGCAATGCCATGAACATTACAAAGGCATGCAATGTTCAAGCAGTGCTATATTTCATTTTCTCTAGAATGGTCCAAGGGAATTTCAAATTCTCTAGACTGGTAGCTTGCTCTGGAAAGATAAAATAGATTTAGTAAATAATGAGTAGTCGCCGAAAGCAGAGCTGTATGGCATCCCGAGACCGCAGGAAAAATAATGGACCAGTCTAGCTTATCTGAACAACCTGGCTTTTAGTCTTTAAAAATCCAGTGCGATCATCTGCAGCTGCAAGCAAAATGGTGCAGTGGTACCACATCTGCATACGATGTTCAGTTGAATTTGCGATTCACGCTACTTTCTTGATCATTAAGCTCACCTTGATTAGTTCTCCAGGACTTCGAGCTATGAAACTGAAAGCTGATGCTTCTGAATTCTGATAGAACCCGGGCGCTCATCAATTCAAGGCATGTGCTCCATCCCACTGAACTGCCCTGCCATTCAAGCCATTCAGTTACCACCTCGCAGCATCTGAGATGCCATTCAGTTGACACCGCCAATGATAATAGTAGTGGTAATAGAATTGTGTTACTACTTCCAGTCATGGAAGATGATTGATGTTTCAGGGTCTTTGCTCCTATATAGTCTGTATGGTTTGATCTATCATAAAAGATGTGGGCATGACTTTTGTTCATATGTGCTCCATATATGTAGGTCAATTTCAATAATTTGCGCATGACTTTTGTTCATGTGTGCATCCTAATTCACATGTTTTCCATCCAAGAATCTTGCAATATGTGGGCAATCAAAGACTAAACTTTTGGGCACAAAATATGCCCAAACCTGTAACAATAAGTTGAGAACTTGCAATGATAGTCTGTGATTTGCTTTTCTGTTCCAGTGATCAGTCAGCATAGTATGGCATCTACAATGCTGATTTGCCCTGAGTTTTTTATGTTCTGTGTGAATGCTGTTGATCTTCCGGCAATGCACTGGCCCCGATTCGCACACGGGAGGCCCGAGCATGGAGGCGGGGTAGGCCGGGCCGTCAACCTCGCGCGGAGAGGCGTCTGTTAATTGTTACTAAATAATTCTTTTCTGTATATATAAATTCAGGAATTTGTTTTGTTCAGTTGTAAAAGATATTAACTGTTTCCTTTATGATTATGGTTGCTTTGTTTACTCAGTTGTAAAAGATATATAAATACATACATTTTATTAGTACTAGAAACTACTTAATATTTTTTTATTGTTTCGGGTAGTGGAAATTGATCCTACGGACAACCAAGACGAGTTAATGCACGAGCTCATTTGTGGTAGTACTGGGCACATAGCTCCAGAGTTTCATGAGGACGAGAATGATGGCAGCCAATTTTTAAACTTGCATTATCATGGCGACGAGGAGCAAGATATTAGTGGGGAGGAAGAAGAAAATGTCGAGGAAGCCGAGGTATGAAATTTAGTGATTCTTTCAGACATCAGGATAAACGTTTTGTCAATACCTGCCGCGACATCCACTAGTTGCTAGCAACCCGCTTGATAAATTTGCGATTCTTTTAGGCCTCAGGATCGAAGAAGCCTAAACGGAAACGTGGCTCCAAGAGGAAGATGGTAGGATGTACGACCATCACGGAGATCAACGAAGCAACCGGCGAGCCACTAGCCCCTGGTCAAATTAAGACGACCTTTGTAAATCAATTGGGATATCTTGTTAGGGAGAACGTCCCCATAAAGTACAAGCTTTGGAAGAGAAATAAAATCTCTGATCGACCCGAAGATATCGTGCCAGATTCAGAGAAAGATTTGTTATGGAAAGAGGTGTCGTTGCACTTCAACTTCCCCCAGGCAAAGCTGACAAAGTAAAGGGATGGGCATTTAAGAAGATGGCAATTCAGTTCGGCTCGTTCAAGAAAAAATTGGTGGCAAACTTTGTCAACAAGGGCCTCACACCAGATTTTGATAAAGTCTGGAAGAAGCAACGAGAGTGGTGGAATGAATTCGTGAATTACAAGCGCAGTGCTGACAGCAAGGCAGCCTCGATTCAAGGCAAAATGAATGCTAGCAAAAAGACAAACTTTCATAGACTTGGGCCTGGAGGTTATAAGGTTGCTGTTCCGAAATGGGAAAAGATGGAAAATAATTTAATTGCAAAAGGAATCGTACCGCACACCTTGAGTTGGCCCAAACGAGCAAGGTATTACTTCTATGCTCATGGAGGCACACTAGACCCCGACACTGGAATGTTTGTGACTAGCGACGTACTAAGAGAGGCTGCCCAAAGACTTGACGACGCAATGAGGCATACGGAAGAAGGAACCTTCCAGCCCAACAGAGAGAATGACGAGCTGACTTACGCTCTTGGGAATGCGGAACACACTGGACGGACCCGAGGCGTGGGCGTAGTTCCATGGAAATATGGCTTTTCCGGAGATCTCGAAACCTACCGAAGCCGATGCAGAAGCAAGGCAGTAGTGGCAGAGAAGATCTGTAGCCTAGAAAACCGGATAATGTCACTTGAGGCAGTAGTTGGGCAACGCTCGGACCAACCAGCTGCCAATGTGGAGTTCAGCACCCCTTCTCAGCGTCGTAGCAGTGTTGCTTCCACAGAGCACCCTACTTTGGGCGCCGACAGGACGAGGGACCCCATCGACGACATTGCCGTTAGGACCCAATGTGAGCTTCTGGTTCTTTATGGGAAAAAGCTCAAAGTTTGTGCTGAGGGTTATGCGGAAGTCCAAGAAGAAGGCAGGACAATACATTGCCAGCCAATTCCTGAAGGATTCGCCAGAGTCTTTGTTGACCAAATTACTGAAGAACGCTGGGAAGACTTGGACCTCCCGATCCCTATAGGTCCTGAAGAAACAGAACTACAACATGCCGTACACACATGGATTGCGTGGCCAAAGCGCGACATAAGATTGGTGCAAGCAGCCACAGATTCCGCTCAGTGCTCAAGGCAAAGATCACCAACGCCAGCTGATGACAGGAATCCTAGTGTTGGCCCACCTTCTCCACTGCCTGCACGGGACCCCAGCATGGATCCGCCATCACCAGCCGCACAAAGCGAGCCAATTTCGGCATCATCACCAGCCGCACAACAGAATCAGAGTCAGCGACAGAAGGCATACATGGTACCTTCGGTCCAGCCATCTCATAAGCAGCAAAGAAAGAAGAAAGCGAAGGCTCTAGAAGAGAAAGAGGCAGAAGAATCGTTTGAAACCTTCTTGCTGAAGCGCAAGCTACTGAGGGAGGCTGCGAACAAGAAGCCAGAAATAGATCCGGTTGCGAAGGCACACTTCATTAAACACTTCATTAAAGATCCCACCAAGGAGAAAGAAAGGGAGTCGGATTATGATCGACAGATCAGAAAGTGCTACCACAACCTCAAGAATCAACGGATCAATGCAAAAACCGTTCCCCAGCTCGGAGAGCAGTCCAAACAATCGATCCCTCCGTTGATAGTGCCGCGTGAAGAATGTCCTGATGAATCAAGAGATCCGTTGACCATGGCTGGGATGATATTGCAAACTGATCTAACAAGGGCTCAGTTGCTTGGGGAGGCCCTACAGAATGCCCGCGGCAGGAAAAAGTTTGTACTTGGTGAACCTTTGATATGGCCAGAGTTGCTACCATTCCTACCAACGAGAATGGCCGAGTTACACAAATGGTATGCCGTGCAATCTAAAGCTAATGAATTAGAGATGTTCCTAGCCCGGATTAAAGATGAGCATTTCTAGCGGGGGGCAGATGATGTATATATCGAGTTTGAAGCACTTTACGATTTATACCATCAAGATGCCCTTCACAAGTCCCTCGTGAGTGTATGGTGCATGTGAGTATTGTCTCTCGTTTCACTATTTCTAGCCTTGTGTGTTGACTGATCCCCATTTTTCTTGTGTCCCGTAGGTCAAAAATTCAAATTTGCTGAAAGAAGAACTTCCATAACGTCGGGTTCTTCAACCCCGATATAATACACGAGAAAACGGTAGAGCAAAAGCCCGAAGAAATAGTCAATGTTATATACAGGGGGTTGCGTAAGAATAGCATGTGTCCCTTCATTCTCTTGCCATACAACCATCAGTGAGTTGTTCTTTGTTAGCCTCTTTTTTTCAATCCCTTCATATTAATAATACTATTTAATAACTATTATAATCAACATTAATTGGTTATGCGTATGTATATGCACAGTTTTCATTGGATATTGCTTTGTATTCGGATTGACGAGCACAAGGTCTTGGTGTACAACTCGTTAAGGCAAGATAAATCAAAGTACCAAGATCTCATCGAGGTGGTAAATACTGCATGGCGTCGCTACCTCCGCAAACACATAGGCTTGCCCATAGGTGAAATTGAGCCTCTTTGTTGGGTGACTGATTTTCCTGTATGAATATACTCTCGCTACTAATGTCATTCACAATAAACATCAGAAAAATTCTATATCTTAACCCACATTTGTCCATAGTGTTGGAGACAGAAACAAGGAAACAACTTATGTGGATACTACGTATGCGAGTGGATCAACACTTTTGCAAGTGAAAAAGGGCAAATGACAGTGGAGGCATTCAATGTACGTGAGCACAATCACATCTGCTCATCATTTTAATTCATTATCTTTTATTCTCATGTTTTTATCAAAAAATGTGACAGCATTGGCGGATGAAAGAAGAACTCATTGAAATGGCTCGGATCAGGGCAATTCAAGAAGCTATATGCGGATTCCTGCTCGATGAAGTCATAAATCCTAAGGGCGAATTTTATGGCGATGTCCGTACAAGCGTCGCCAAAAAAGATCCGACGACGGGGAAGCTGATAAATTACTATAGTTGATGTTCTTAATTTTGTAATATCTCAAGTACTTTTGAACTCCTAAGTGTTCCTTACATGATGAATATATATATATATAATATTAGTGTAATATGCTGTCCTAATATTACTGTGCAATGCAAAAAGTACGATTATGTAGTCGCATACGGTAGAAATACGTATAGCCATACGTATAAAAACGAAAAACAAAAGATAAATAGGAAAAAAGATTTAGTGCCGGCCAGTTATACCAGCCGGCACTAACCTTGCTGCCAGGAGCCGGGCGGGGTCGGGCACGTTAGTGCCGGCTGGTATTTAGGACCGGCACTAACGCTCGCCCTTTAGGCTTTCTCCAACAAGAATAGCCATTTTTGGCTAGGCATTTCTAGGAATGGCCATCGCCTGGGAGTGGGTTACGCCATGCAAATTCTGCAGTCTCCAACATGGATAGGCATAAGCAAATGCATCTGTACTGAACGGTATATTTTATCTAGTGCACAGGGCTCTCTTCCGCGTCGAAGGGGGAAGCTCTGGGTGCTGGCTGTTGGTCTACGGCAGGATGCGTCGAGGAGAGAGGTTATCCATTTTTGCGTCGTCTCTCTCCTCCGAGCCAAAATGCCCTCTTCAAATGCACCCTCTATTGGAGACGGATGCCTCTCGCTACAGTGCACCAGGACACGCATTTTTGCGTTTGCCTACCCGTTTGCCTCAACTGTTGGAGAAAGCCTTAGTGCCGGTCAATATAGCCGGCACTAACGACTGTCACGTTAGTGCCGGCCATTTAGTGCCGGTCACAGGGACCGGCACTAAAGCTTCCTGTGACCGGCACTAATGTGCCTTTCTCCGGCAGTGAACGGCAAGGTTACTGGTTACAGTGGGCTCATAACGTCACCATCCTGGCTGTTTCCGTATAGGCTAAGGGTCCGGTTTGGATCAAGTCCTCTCCTTTCCGATTAAATAGACTAAATAAATGCTAATTGCAAAACTAACTGCATAAGTCGTGGCTAATTGTAAAACTAATTGTAAGCTAATTATCGAGACGAACCCATTGATGCTAATTACAGCCATGTTAACACATGTCTACTGTAGCATAACATTGCCAAATCATTATCTAATTAGATTTAATGGATTGGTCTCGTGAATTAGTCTTCATTTATGCTATTAGTTTTATAATTGATTTATATTTAATACTTCTGATTGGTGTTCAAATATCCGATGTGATGCGACTAAAATTTTAATCCTAGGGATCAAATAGACCCTAATGAACAAACAACTGTATTAATCATGGTCGTTTTGTTGCGGTAGTTAGACGAAAATTGCAATGGTTTTAATTCTCCAGCATTTGGAAGCAGTAACTTGCGTCGTCATTTTTATAGGTTCTTCCCAATTGAGGTTCATTTGTTCTCGATGTAATTTGTCCAGATTATTCGAATTATGGAATATAATTTACTGTGATCTGGTCATGTGTGTGTGATGTGGCTTGTGTTATTGTAGAGATATTATATGTGTTGTGGCCTTGCATTCCAAGGAACTTCAATTACATTGCAAATAATATTCAGTTTTTGTTACCGTATATGTTCTGCGCTTATGCTACCTTTATTTCTAGTTGTTGTGGAGACCTATATGCTATGGCTTTTTGCGAGCCGCGGCTAACCATCATTCTACTTGGATCTTATATTATTTGTTATGGTAGCTCTTGTTCAAAGTAATGTTTGTTTTTGTAAGTTGCTCTTGGTGGTCATGTGTGTGTGATGTGGCTTGTGTTATTGTAGAGATATTATATGTGTTGTGGCCTTGCATTCCAAGGAACTTCAATTACATTGCAAATAATATTCAGTTTTTGTTACTGTATATGTTCTGCGCTTATGCTACCTTTATTTCTAGTTGTTGTGGAGACCTATATGCTATGGCTTTTTGCGAGCCGCGGCTAACCATCATTCTACTTGGATCTTATATTATTTGTTATGATAGCTCTTGTTCAAAGTAATGTTTGTTTTTGTCTTGCCTTAATCACCTAATTCTTGGTATATCAAGTAGATTGGTGGATTACTTTATCAAATGATTGGTTAATCTACTATGGTTTAAATAGCTTTTTAAAGTTACTTTGCTTGCTGAGATTATTTAATCTCACCCTTATTTTCTCTCCCCAGGTTATCCTTTGAAGATAGCATGGAGGGAAATGGGTTAGGTCCCGTTTGGTTCCATGGGGCTAAACTTTAGCCCCATCAGATAAAAAAGAATCTTATTATTTAGGAGAATTAAATAAAATTTGCCTAATTTTTTTTTGCATGGATGGGTGCTCATTCGCGAGATGAATTTAATGAGCCTAATTAATCCACAATTTGCAATAATGATAATACAATAACCATCCGCTAATCATGAATTAATATACCTCATTAGATTCATCTCGCGAATTAGCCTAGGAGCTCTGCAATTAGTTTTATAATTAGACTTTATTTAATACATATAAATAACAAGATTCTTATTGATGTGACAGGAGTAAAGAGTAAAGTTTAGTCCTCCGGAACCAAACACCCCCTTAGTTGCACATCATACACTTCCACTTCCACTTCCACTTGATCTCATATAATGTTAAGATGTATTCTTCTATGTTTGTGAGATGTTAGGGTATCCTTTCTTGTGTTTGCTAAAGTTATGCGGTTGTTATGTTGGAGGATCACGCTTCATATAATGTCTACTATTGTTGCTTCCGCATTGTTCTTGTTTCAAAGATATATGCTGTCGAAATTTTCTATTTCGGTATTTTGTAGTGTAGTTGTGTAGCATCCTAGGGTTCCGTGCTATATGGGGTGTTACAAATAACTCTGTTTGTAGTTGTGTAACATCCTAGGGTTCCGTGATATATGGGATGTTACAAATAACTCTGTTGGAAGACCGACAGGGAAGTGGGAATTTATTTGAGGATCATGCCTTCTGGGAAAATATTTGTCCTTACGGTGTCTGATGTTTTTCTGAACCTGACGAGGTAAAATTTTCCTGCGAGCTAACCGACAGATAATACCTTGTCGGTATTTTTACCGTCGGCCTACTTAGGGATACCCTAAGGTAGGTGATTATTTGGTGAGGGATCGCCGGATCTGGAACTTGAATGTGAACGCAAGGACACAAGGCACAAATTTAGACAGGTTCGGGCCGCTAGAGTAGCGTAATACCCTACATCATATTTTGGGGTGTTGTATATTGCGCCCTGCTCTTGAGTGTTGAATTGCCTGTTTGCCACTCTCTGTTGGTTCTTTGCCTATCTAGGTATCCCTGCGCTCCTTTATATATCCCAGGGGACGGGGTTCCTAGTAGGATTACAAGGTAGGAGTTCTAGTAGGATTACAAGGTATGAGTTCTAATAGGATTACAGTGGAATCGTAGTAGGAATCAGACTTGTTTTTCCTCACGGGTAGCTTCCTTGTGGTACCTAGGGGATCTATCCCTGACAAACCCCCGAGCTCTTCATAGCCGAGTACTGCAGGCATTTTGAGTACTTCTGAAGTAGTCTTCGGCTTCTTCTGAAACTCCGTCTTGAAGGTCTTCTTCGAGTACTTCCTTGGTTGCATCGAGACTATGAGATGCTCATGCCCCGAATAGCTTTAAGTCTTCTTTTGTATGGGGTGCGAGGAAAAATCGCACTCCATATGGAGTACCCCCCGAGCCTTAGGTTGAATCGAAGAATCAGGTTGAGGGTCACATTAGTCTTAAAAATTCCTTGCTTACTTTTTGAATACATTCAAAAAATAAATAGTCGATGACACATATTCTGCAGCCCCTGAGCCTTGAATCCAAAACCCTTAGGTTCGGAAAAAGGATACAAGAATCGTGGTATTGGTGTTACTCTAAAATCCCGAGAAAAAACTCTTCACCTTCTGCATAGTGAAATTGAGCCTCCCGTTAACCGCGCGGTGACTTAGGGTTTCTTCTGCACTCTCAGTCTTTATATGAGTCATCTTCGAGTAGTTTTGCGGCGTCCAGCCCTTGAGCTTACGAGCTAGAAGAGCCGAAGAAGCCATGTCGAGTAGTGTGCATCGCCCAGCCCCCAAGCTTGGGAACTAGTGGAACTGTGATGGCACGCCGTGCTGCTTGGAGGGTTGTTGCCGAAGCTTGACCTGAAAAAAGACAATGCATACATTATGTAGCATAATGCGAAGATACTGAGTAGTACTCAGTAGTAATATGAAGACACCAAAATTTATTTGGTGTAAAAATTGCTGTGTCGAGCTCTTTTTTAGGCCATTTAAATCTCCCGAGTAGTCCACCCTTTTTGTTCACCCAGTCTCAGTTTAGCCTTCGCCCATAGCATGTACAAGTCGCTTAGGTTTCTTGCCTTCGCTCATACAGGATGGGTTGCTTAGGTCATGACTGGAGCTCGAGGTTTCACGGATTAAGGCATTTGCTACTCGAGTAGATTAGCGACCGTTAAGAGGAGACAACGAGCAGAAAGTAGTCGTCATGCGACAAAGAGGATGCACAGTGCGCAAAAGTAGTCGATGAAGTGTAGCTCTGGAGGGTTTCAATGCCCATCGAGAGTCGTACACGGATAAGTAGTCGGTGAAGTGTAGCTCTGGAGGGTTTCATGCCCATCGAGAGATGTACATGGATAAGTAGTCGGCGAAGTGTAGCTCTGGAGGGTTTCAATGCCCGTTGAGAGACGTACACATATAGGTAGTCGATCATGGTGTAGCCCCCCGAGGGTTTCATGCCCGTCGAGAGGCGTACCCAAAAAGGTAGCCGATCTTTTGAAGAACAAGTCAGAAAAGGTATAAGTCACTTAGCTTGATTCATGGACGAATGTCGACGAAGCCGTGGAGCTTGTTGATGGAGCTGCGACGGTTTGTTGATGAAGCTCGACTAATCGGAGTCGATTCCGACTAGTTTTCAAGTTGAGACGAGTATTTGATGTAGTCGTTGCTGTGAGGCTCGCCCTCGACTAGTTTCTAGTCGAGATGAGTAGTCGAAGTAGTTGTCGACGGGCCGCTGATCGTCATTGCAAATTCGAAAAACGGGGCTTCTGATGTTTCATAGAAATTGTTTGTTACGTCAGAATTAGAAGAAACTAATTCTGTGTGGAGAAACAAAATATCTCTCATTTCCGACGCGAATAGATTTTTTTTGAATTTCAAAATAAAGGTTCTTGTCTTGTGGGGAACGATGGACAAATTTTTGGAATCCGGTACCAACAGGTATAATCCCCCCAGAACTACGTTTTCTTTCAGGCCTTTCAACCAATCAATACGACCTCGTAGGGCAGCTTTTGCTAAAACTCGAGCAGTTTCTTGAAAACTTGCTTCAGATATGAAACTTTGGGTATTCAGGGAAGCCCTTGTTATTCCCAATAAGATTGCCCGATAATAGATCGATTCATCTAAAGCCCGCCCTGCTCGTTCCGCTCGCAATAGTCCTATTAATTCCCCAGGTAAAAAAACATTAGACATTCCATCTTCGGAAACCCTTACTTTTGATGTTACTTGGCGTATAATAATCTCTATATGTCTATTATGGATCTGTACCCCTTGGGATCGATAAACCTTTTGTATCTTATTAACCAAAGAGATACGACTTTGGGCTATGGTTAGCTCAGCTCCAATCAAGAATCCCCAGGGAACCCCAAGAATTCTTGGTATACGTTCGTTCCAATCCTCAATTCTCCTTTCGATATTCGGCGATAGTGAATCAATTGAACGCGCTTAGAAGATTTGTTCTACTTTTGGAAGACCTTGCGTTATATCACTAGATCTCGATTTTTCATATATAAACGTAACTAACCTATCTCCTTTGTAAAGGATTTTTCCATAATGACCATGAACAGTTGCTCCTATAGTGGCCAAATAAGGCTTAGCTGCTCTTAGAACAAAGGAGTCCATATTAACAATGAAAATTTGACCTGATTTTTTTATGTGCGATTTAAATAGACATACATTTTCACAAATAAATTGTCCAAGGTGAATTATTGCCGATGTCTCTTCCCACGAGTCATGATGGAGAAAGTGCCAATTCAAATGGAATGGCTCTAACATGATGTTACTGTCGAAATTCGAAATCCTTTTATTTTCGTCTATTAAAGAGTATTTAAGTCCTTG